>NW_024573893.1:600000-888745 GCF_018153835.1 Drosophila eugracilis | reverse complement strand
GAAACGTTTTCTGGCGCGTGGCATGTTGATTGAATTTCACAACTCGACTGCTCTTTAATTCATGTCAATCCCTTTTTAATTCCCTCTCACCCTCCAATACACACGCACAGTGTGGTGAGTTATGACGTACACTATCTGTCTCACTCATGCCCACGGCCAGACTACGTTGACAGAATTATGTATCTGCCTCGCACGAAAGAAAGGGGAACCACAAAGAAATAAAACAAATGTGTACCAACAAATAATCGTTATAATTTGAATGTTTAAATTATTCTGCGACACGGCCTTCCTGACCTATCTCACGTCCTCGTGAGTTTGCAATATAAAGGTTTTACAAAATATTCTCTTGTTATTATTATTATTATTTTCCTTTTAATACATATTCAATTCAAGCAGGTTTCGCGAAAATACATTTTTCTTCTTAAATAAAAATTGAACAAATTATTTCTTACTCTTATACAACGCTTGCCATGAGATTCAGATTACCACCAACTTAAATTCAAACAATTAAAATTATTCAGCCTTTTCTTTCATAAGGCAATCATATTCTTCATTTCATTTACAAAAATCATGCCAACAACTAGCACACAGTCATTAACAAAATAAACTGGCCAGCCAATAAACAAGTTAATTTAGCCCACAGCTTATATCCAGACAAACCGGCCATCACAAATAGCTCACAGTTTAGTTTATAAGCCGGCCAAATAACTGACGTCCGATCATTACCAAAATTTCAATATTAATGCAGCAAATGGAGAACCACATAACTCGGGCGCTCACCTCTACAGAAAGTCATGAAATATGGAACCGATCCGGAAAGGTCTTTATTCTATTTCAAGATCACAGCCCTCGCCGGCTTGATCTGTGGCATCTTCATCACTGACTTCATCATTCAGTTCTGTGATTTCTTCATCATCACACTCATCATCCAACTCTGTGGTAATCCCCTTCTCAGGCATACGCCTCAAAAATTCGTGAGAATATTTATAGGTTCTATTATTAGTTAGTGCCTTAAGTTTATACCGATCTCCTTCCAATATTTCGGTTACTAAAAACGGTCCTCTAAACTTAGGGTCTAATTTTGTCTGATGTCGCTCTTCGTTCTTAAGCAAAACGTGATCACCAACTTTATGTCTTACAATAGTAGCCTTATCTTTATCAAATCTAGCCTTATCATAATTGGCGTTCTTTTCCATGTTTTGCTTAGCCATTTCTCTAACTTTATCAATATCAACATCGTTCTTATTTTCAACAACAGGTACGAGACCAAACGGCCTTGCTTCTTTGCCAATAAGTAGTTCTAAAGGGCTAACCTTAGTCACTCTATTGGGCGTACAATTAAGAGCCAGTTGAATTTCGCATAAAGCATCTTGCCATGACCCCTGACCTGTCTCAACCGCTGTTAGCATGGACTTTAGAGTACTCATAACTCGCTCTACTTGGCCATTGGCCCGACTAGCACCCGTGGCGATCAGATGCAAATCTATCTTTTGAACCGAACAGAAATCACGGAATGCTGTGCTTGAAAAACTACGTCCCTGATCTGCGATCAGACGAGAGGGTACGCCGAACAATGATATTTGTGATCTTAATGCCCTAATACAGCTCTCGGTGTCTAGCCTCGATGTATGAGATAAAAAGACAAACTTCGTGAAGGCGTCTATTGACACGATTATGTATTCCTTCTGTTCATTTTTACCACTAAGCTTCCCTGTGATGTCGATGTGGACTGTATGCCACGGGATGTTAACCTTTGGTATGGGATGCAATTCCGCTTGTACCCTACCAGATGGGGGCTTTGACAATCTGCATGTAATACAGTTGTCGACAAATTTGCGAACGTATTTGGACATCTTGTCAAACCAATAGTATTCGTACATTTTCTCAAGGGTTTTTCCCAACCAAGGTGCATAATTGACTCGTGCACATTGTTTACAGCTGACCACCTAAATGGCTTTGGGATGATAGGGAGACAACGAGTCTTTCCGTTTCTTTGAATTTTCCTATACAGCATTCCTGCCCTTAACTCGAACGTTTTGGCCAAATCCTCAGAAAGATCATCGTTACGCAATTTAGAAACAATAGACGACGTTTCTACGTCTCGTTGCTGCTCAGCTAACAACCAGTTGTCAGTAATCTCTGTTAAATTTATATGTTTTTCCACTGTACCTTTTGACTGGATGCGATCTTTTGATATGGGATTTCGAGACAGAAAATCTACGTGAGCCATTCGTTCGCCTGGCCTATACTGAATGTCAAACTCAAAAGATTGCATGTACGACCACCACCTATGGACTCTTGGAGTCAGTTCCGCTTTTGTGCGAGATGCCTTGAGAGAATTGCAATCGGTAAAAACGATAAAATGTCGACCATGCAAGTAATGGCGAAAATGCTTAATAGAATTGAAAACTGCAAGTGTTTCCAACTCATACGAGTGATAACGCGATTCCGCTGACGAAGTCCGTTTACTAAAGTATTCGATAACTCGTGGCTTGTTTTCGATTTTGTGCAACAAAATTGCGCCATAGCCATCGGCACTCGCATCTGTATGAAGCTCAATAGGAAATTGTGGATCGAAAATAGTAAGAACAGGTTCACTAGTCAGGATTGAAATTACCTTCTGTCGTATTTGCTCGTGCTCTAATTCCCATGAAAATGACATGCTTTTTGAAGTTAGAGCATAGAGTGGTTTCAGTAACTGTGAAAACTTGGGTACAAACTGACGAAAATACGAGACCAGTCCAATAAATTGTCTCAGTTGAGTCACAGATTGCGGGAGGCGGTAAATCTATAAGAGCTTGTATTTTTCTAGGATTCGGTCGAATTTCACCTGCTCTAACTTCGAAGCCCAAATATTCTACACAAGATTTAAGAAAGGAGCATTTTTTAATGTTGAAAGAAAATCCTGCTTCGACGAGTGCTTGTAGAGTTATTTTTTAGCCTGTCGAAAGCTTCCTCCTTTGTGCGTGCAACTATCATTACATCGTCCATATAAACGATGGCATATGTATGAGTCAGATCGCCTAGGGCACGATTAATGGCCCTCTGGAATACAGAAGGCGCATTTTTAAGCCCAAAAGGCATAGCCAAGTATTCATACTGCCCTTCTGGGGTTACAAAAGCTGTCCGTTCAATAGAGCTTGGATGTATTGGGATCTGATGGAAGCCACTCGCCATGTCAATGCACGTGAAAAACCTAGCACCACTCAACCTAGCTATCTGGTCAGATATAAGTGGCAATGGGTACTTGTCGGAAACGGTATTGGCATTAAGCTCACGATAGTCAACACACAGACGGTCTGTACCATTTTTCTTGCGGACAAGTAACATCGGACTCGCGAAAGGAGAGGAACTGTGTCTTATTATGTTTGCTTCCAACAGCTCTTGAATGGAATGTCTAACCTTTTCTTTTTCTTCCACACTCAATCGATAAGGGCGTCTCTGAACCGTCCTATTCTGATCAATCAAGCGAATCTCTAACTGTCCCGTAGTCACGCGACTCTGTGGTATACCGTTTATAAAAGAATTTGAATACCCCCTGTAATATTGAGAGCAGTTTGTCTTTATCCTGCCCATGTAAATCGGTATCGACACCAGCCAGGTCAGGAGTGCATTCGGAGACTACGACAGGTAATACAGACTTTTCGTTAAACATAGTAAGCGCGCTTGATGTAATTGTCACGCCGATGCCCTGGCTCAAAATTTCCCGGCCAATCAGAGCGTCGTATTTGATATGATTGTCTAAAACTACGTGAAACAAGATTTCGAAAGAACGCTCACAAATTAAAACATTCGCCAATATCTGTAAAATGCTGCAAACAGAGTTGTCACCTATACCCCTCAATGTCACTACGTTATTTATTCTAGTGCCGGATAATCTCAGTGATGCAGTCTCTTTGATGAGTGAACATTCGGCTCCGGAGTCGAAGTAAAATTGGAACGACTCACCAAACTGCCGCAACGTTCCTAAGGGCTCAAGTACTGTGCATATGTTTACGTCTTTGATGGTATTGCTCTTCATCGGCGGGCGCTCCTGACGATCTGGGCACACAGTAGATACATGTCCAGCTTTTCCACATTTATAGCAGATCACGGATGATCGATCTTTTGCTCCAAATTGTTGATTACGGGGCTGCTGACGCTGAGTTGCCTTTTTATTAAAGCGACATTCTTGTGTCCGGGTTTGCCACAATTATGACACGTGATGTGAGACATAGTCCTGACTCTTTTTCCTTGGGGTGCTGATAAGTTGTCACTCGAATGCTGGTTCTGTCTAGTGTCGAACGAAAAGGCTTTGAGTTCCTGATGCAGCTCGTTTCTGGTTTTGATATCCGTCGTAAAAACCAAACGGCGCAATCGTTTGTCTATCCCAGCTGCATGTGCCAACGTAACGGATACTGCAATCTGCTCGACGCTAAGTGACTTCCAGCGGGCCATAAGTGATGTGACCATTCTGCTTCCATACAGCGACAAGCACTCTCCTTCGTTTGGGCGTGCATTTAGCAAATTCATAACGGTTGCGGCCAAAGTCTCCGTTCCAGAAAAATATTGCAAAAATAATTCTCGGAACTGCGTCCACGTAATGCCGGGAAAACATGTCTGCGAGAGCCAGTGAGATGCGGTGCCTTCCAGTGATTTGCTGAGGGACATTACAAGAGCGCTGCCCACTAGCTGGTTTTCGGACAAGATGTAGTCGACCGTTGAACACCAGGAGAGAGCGTCTGATCCTGCACGATCAGGGTTGAACTTTGGCAGAACAATGTTTTTGGCATCTTTTGGTTCATTTTGAGAGCACTGCACCTGTTTTATTAGCTCAGCGAAATTACGATTTTGCATCTCCAAAATTGACAAAAGATTTGCATCATCGGCTGGAGGCGGAGGTAATCCCACTTCTGATGACGAGGATTCATTATCTGAGTCTTTGACCGGACTTTCGGCGAAACGTTTTCTGGCGCGTGGCATGTTGATTGAATTTCACAACTCGACTGCTCTTTAATTCATGTCAATCCGTTTTTAATTCCCTCTCACCCTCCAATACACACGCACAGTGTGGTGAGTTATGACGTACACTATCTGTCTCACTCATGCCCACGGCCAGACTACGTTGACAGAATTATGTATCTGCCTCGCACGAAAGAAAGGGGAACCACAAAGAAATAAAACAAATGTGTACCAACAAATAATCGTTATAATTTGAATGTTTAAATTATTCTGCGACACGTACATATATGCATAAACTGAGGCAATAGTAATGAATTTCTCCTGTGTAATTTCATTTCATTTACTATTTTGAATTTTTGAAGAGATTTACATACTCTTCGAGGGCGAGGCAACGGTGCATTGGAATGAAACCAGAACTACTAGCGTAAATGGAAATACGTCAAGCTATACGCAGCCTTTTCGGAGCAAACAAAGGTACCTAAACACCCGTTCTAATGTATTCGGATATGGAGTACTACCAGCTGGTACGCACACCTACAACTACTGCTTTCTCTTGCCACTGGACTGCCCCACTTCAGTGGTGGCACAGCATGGAAAGATCAGCTACGAGATCTCTCTGGTAATCAATCGCCATTGGCGATTCAACAAAGTCTATAAACATCCACTAACTGTGGTTCAGACCTACAACCTAAACATGAGTCCTCAATTGCTGGTAAGATTGGAATACTTTAACCTACTGAAAATTTCACTACCTTTCATAATATTATATATTTTGCAATCACTTACTTAGGCATTTTATCCAAAAATTTTGTAAAATGTTCCGTAGAAAATAGTGAGAGGGGATTACCTAAATATAATGTAGCTAAAAGATAGACAAAACCATTTCCCTCCACAGATACCGCTGGTGCGAGAGGAAGTCAAGCACTTTTGCTGTTGGCCATGCAGTTCCGGTCCCGTTCTTTCAACTCTCACAATACCTTTCGGTGGATATGCACCCGGCCAGAAGATCCACTTCACCTTGGAAATCGATAACCAATCGAGTGGCTATGACCTGGACGGAATCGAAGTTAAATTGAAGCAGAACTTCTTGTTTGAGGCCAACTCCCCTTACAACAAAACGCGTGAGCAGGAGAACAGTCTAAGTCAAAGCTGCCAGGAGGAAAGGGTATTGCGATTGTCAAGTAAGATCATCAACTACACCTTGGCCATTCCATCGGTACCGCCGACCTCCCGCACCCAATGTATTATAATGGTGAGCTATCGTGTGGTTGTGTCGCTGAAGATGGGCAGCTGCCACAAGGACTCGGTCTTCGAAATGCCGATTGTCATTGGCACCATTCCTTTAATCCAGAGCGCACGAAATCCATTTAATGGGGTGCAGAGGATACCAGAAACACAGAGTACCCCGGCCGTAACTGCTACAGAGCTGCCTCCTAGTTATGACAACTGCAGTAAGTACACAGTGGAGACTGAAGCTCAGACTCATTAAAAATATAAACTACTTTACGACGCAGGTTGCTTTTCAATTCGACAAATACTAATTTCATATATTTCTGAATACATCGATAGACCCACCAACCTTCGAGACGGCCACCAATTTTGGGGAGAGGTTTATAGACATGGATGTGGACGAGCACAATCACACGGATGACTTTATTCCGCGTTACCCGGTGTACACCAACTTTGCAATGCCGTCTGCGCCCCCTCCACCCTCTGAGGAACTGGATTCCCAATTCGTTCCTGTAACTTCCTCATAATGTCTAGCCCATTTATCCAATGATTGCTCCACCTAATCCAGCAAAATCCTTTAATTTGGTGGTGAAAAATATATTTATTTTGTGTACGTTAACTAAAAGATAAAATAAATTAGACGATCTTCTAAAGTAATAAAGTGCTTCTGTGCAATCAATGGGACTTGACTTCCTCAGACTGCGTCTGATCCATTTCGTAGTAGACATAGCGTGGTCTAAAATCCAACTGCTCCCCGGACAAATAGTTTTTGTTGGTCTTGTTCAGATTGGTGGCAACCATGAACTCGGCTTCACGGAAATTAGAAGCTGTTTACAGAGAGGGAAATATTAAGTTTGAGTTACGAAAATATAATACAAAGAGAAACGTACCCAAGGAAGTGGTTGAAACACTAAAATTTGGAGCCGACCTTTGGACTGTTTCGGCAGGAGGTGTCGGTTCCGGTGCAGTGCCATCCATCGGTTCTTGCATTAGAAGTTTACCAGGACATGGTGGCGTAACATTGCCAATGATTACCGGAATCCGTGCCGCAATGAAGCGTTTCTCCTGTTGAGTCCTGACCAGCACCTCCACCTCGTAGTTCAGCTGCAGGCAAGCGCATCCTGCCACACTCAAAGTGGCCGCTGTTTGTGGCACTTGCAGCATGTGTAGATGCTGAAAATTCTCTAATTCTCCTCGAGGAAGATTATGAAGCTCATGGCTGCTTGTTAGGATAGTTTGGCGTTCTTCCTTGGACTCCATGCGCTTGGGTTTATTCCTTAAGTGGGCAACATAGGTGCTGATCTGAACGAGGGAATAATTTACCTCGCGAAGTGGCAACTTCTCCGGATTGTGCAACTTCACGTGTACGGAAATTCCCGCGCCTGGCGAATAAGATGCCCTGGGAATCTGGAGCTGCAAGTTCAGCGGTTTTATCCAGAATTTGAGACGAGGAGTCTCCTCATGAATCTGTACTTCACTGCTTCGTGTCTCCTGGCTGAGACTGTTCTGCGGGAAAATCTGCAACTGGCGTACATTAAGCACCTCCATCGGACGATCCGCACTACTATGGATGAGCACCTGGAGTGTGTAACGAATGTGTCCGTGGGCTCCCTCGTAGTTACCGGGACAGTTCTTGGGTAGCTTCACATGAAAACCGTAATTGTAGGTGCCCGCCTCCATTATCTGGGGCTGTGAGGCTTCCGAGCCCACAAAATAATCGATTTTTGCAAAATAATCCACGCGATAATCAAAGTCCAAGTTCTGACTCTGCACCGGCGACTCCTTATTCTTTGGTTTCTTTGGCTTTTGGGGCTGCTGCCAGGCGGTGCTTGCATAGCCATTGGCCTCCAAGCTTATTGCTAATGTAAGAAAGATTATAGATTTAATATAAAGATATTTTTACATTTATAGAAGCTTTTATTCTTAGCAAATCATAATGTATCAAATTAGTTTCATTTCTTTATCAAAAAGTAAAATTTTTGGCATGACTAAAGTTGGGGACTGTTTTTAACAGACCAGAGAAAATATTTGCGGAAGCGTCTGAAGAATGTTTTAATTTACGATTAATATTTTTCGAACTTTAAGATAAATTTAGAAAATATTACATTATTTATATATGCTTTAATATCCTATCAATCGAAAATATTGCAGAAGTATTACTTAAAGTGTTTAATTTTATTGGTGAAATAAGAAATACAAATCATATTTAATGATAATGATAAATAGCATTAAACAAAAAAAAAACAAATAAAAAAATGAAATTCACAGGTAAAAACCAGTGAGAAAATGTGTATATTTTAGCAATCTCTTTGAGTTCTAACTATGAAAAATTGATTAATAAATTTAGCGATCGATAAGCTCACCGGTAGGTATTAGCATTTTGATTTTACGGCGACAAACGCTATCAGCAATTTGGCGAATTATAAACGAAACTAGATCTTGATCGATGAGTCACCGGCGCTCTATGGATGTAGCCTATGTACAGGGTAGCCCCATGAGTCATTGCTACTTACCTTTGATTAAAGCACGCTCCGAAAGGGTCAGATAGACGTGGCCATTGACCGTCTCACCGGCCCTATAGGCCCCCCGGGGATTGTCCAACTGGATGTCACAGCGATGGCTCATTTTCGACACTCTGCTCTCTCTGTTGACTGCTCGACGGCTAACCGATGTCTGGCAGTTGTTGACAATATGCTCGGCCATTAAGAACGGAACTTGAAGCGGCCTTATCGGTTATACTAGGTGTGAATGCTACCACAGCCATGGCTATTATCGGCATAGCCATTATCTAATCTGGCCTAGAACGCCTCCAGCGGAGTGTGCCGGGTGACAACGGTTATCGGGTATCAAACAATTTGTAATTTAATTAAACTGTATTACATCGCAGGACGGCAGGTGTAGCCTACATATGTGCGAAAGTTCTGAGTGAATGATGGATTCAAGGACATCAATATATATGAGGTGAACGTAAGCTGAAATTTTTATAAAATATAATCTTCAAAATAGATAATTAAGTTTCTTTTATAAGGTTGCAGGTTTTTACACCAAAACTTTACATAGTCCTAACCTTATCTAAGCACCAAAACATGTAATAGTTTTAAAATATCACCACTACCACCCCGTAATAAAAGTAATTAACTGATTGATTGGCTTGTATACTGCAGTTATTTATTGTCCACTTAAGAACGCATTAGTTGGTACTTAGAATAATTAGTAAATGTATCAATTAGATATTTAAACCATAAATGTTTGATGGATGTAGAAAAGCGGTAAATATGTGTGCTAGAAAAAAGGGGACTTTGGCACTCAATAAGTTCGATTCGATCAATTTTTGGATGGTACGCGAGAGTACAAATTTGCGCCATTAAGGCTCTCTAAAACTATACGACGGACTAGGATCCGGCCTATAAATCCTGAATAAGCCTTAGTCTTGAACACTTATGTTACTTGTTACTTGGGATGGCAATACGTATGTATATAAGACACTTTATCTTTAGAACAGGTGCTCATCCTGCATCTCTTCCCCAATTTCTGAAATTCGAGCCCGTGGAATTGGTCGATGCACCTGGGCAGTCACATCCAGGGTTTCTGGTTCGTCCTCAGCCTCCTGTACCTGCTCCTCGACATGCTCGGATAATGGACCGCATAGGGATCCGAATGTATCCAAACTCCGACCAGTATGATCAGTGTTTAAGGAGCCGTAGGACCTGTATATATGCATATCTAAGCCGGAGTCCTCCAGTCCATGGGCAGGAGCTGTACCGATAAGGGTACTGAATCCCGGAAACTTGGGTAAGTGAATGCGCTGCAAGACCACCGCGTGGTTACTCCCCAAAGTCTGCTGACTGCCTGCCAAGGTAGCAAAACTGAACGAGGGCGGAACTGCAAATATGAAAAAAAAAAAATTATTAAAAATTTCTATAAAAACGTTTTTTGTTTTGTAATACTAAAATATGTATAAGAGTATGTAAAATGTAATGGCTTAACTTTTTCCCTTTAAAATTAAAGTTTTATTGACGCTTTCATCAATACTAGTTTTAATATTAATACAACTTCTAAAGTAAGTAACTTATGACTTACAAAGAAATACAAAATTATTTTTAAAGTTAGGGTGGCCCATGTAGCGTTTGCTTTGAACAATCAATAATTTTGACTTTGACATTTCGAGTGTCATTGTCATTGTGTCAGATATTTAGTAGAAGGTTTACGAAATGGTTAAGCTTACGTTCGAAGTAAATTGGGAAATATTGATATTTTTATAGCGATTTTAGAAGGCAAATCTTGCGTGTTTATACTCGTATTACGTACAAATTGTCCTTGATTCAGTCAATCCAAAAGGCAAAAAGAAAACGAGGAATTACAAAAATAAATAAAAAAAAGTTCTATATCTTATTTCTATACTCTTACTAACTTACTGTACTCTAATTTACGTATTACGTATATAACGTATTAATATACATTTTAGATTACTTGAATGAGTTTTGCTTTTTTGTCTTGAACTTTTTGTTTGCAATTTACAAGCAAATAAATCAAAAAACATTGCAATGTTACGTATAGAGTATAAGAATTTCTTATGTTAATTTTTAAACATATTTATATATTGATATTGCAGCTTTTAGAAACAAATTATGCAATTCACAGAAAATAATAAAATTTATTGGACTGCATCAATATTTTATTAAAAGTCATGAACAACTGTTTAAGAACAATTATGCAATTTTAGAGTCAAGTTCATTTAAAATTCGGCTTTTATGAAACCTTAAAAACAGCTGTTTAACGATTGTAAAATAAATGGAAATTATCAGTGCATAATGAAGGGAATATATAAACACATATGTTTCACAATATGGGAATGGAGAAATATGTGCAGTAAAATGGTAGTTAGTTAAAATCGAGGTAAGTTTATGGCTTTTTGTCGTGGAAACTATTATAGTTTAAATAATTTCTAGTAATAAACAACAAAACTCACGGCAACTGTCATACGAAGGTGGCTCATCGTCCTCGATCGCCTGATGTGGTTCCTCGGTGACCGGATCCACTTCTGCTGCGGACTCCTCCTCCACCGTGGGCGGTCGCGGTGTGACCCGCTCGATCAGTCGCTGTCTCTCCGGCGTGGGCGTCCTCCTCGCTGGCTGCTGGGTGTGAACCGAGTTCCTGAGATGCTGCAAGGAAGTGGTGCCCACTATGATGGGCACCGAGAGGTCCGTATCGTAATGGAAGTACCCCGTCTTCAGTTTCACCTGCAAAGTATAGTGCAGGAAAACGATGTAGTTGGGATTTAGGGTAGATCTGGGCGTGTCCATAGGGCACACAGATACTGGACTCGTACTGCCGCTTAGACAGGCGCAGAGTGCGTTCCGAGATCAGCTCCTTGACTAGCGTTTTCGAGTAGAAGTTCCGTTTGACAGGCTTCCGCGACAGGAAGACAAAGTGCTGCTTGATGGATACTTCCACGCCGATGATGTCGTAGTGTGGCGACTGGTTGTCCACCTCCAAACGAAAGGGAACCTCCTGCAGAGGCGTGAATCCGGAGGCGGGCAAAGACAGGGTGGAGCAGATGGGACCAGAGATGCAGGGCCAATGGCAGAGATACTTCAGATTTTCGTCCTTAACAGGCAGCTGAGAATTAAATATAATTGAAATGAGTGGGAATATCAAGTGGGATGTATTATTGATATAAATAAACAATTAGGTAAAACAAAGAGCTAACATTGGGCTTCACGGACAAAGATTAAACTTTTCAACTTAAAACCATTTAATAAAAAATTCAAATTATGGCCCATTCGTAAGTTTTTTTTTAAGTTTTTAAAAAAGCATTGCTTTGAAAAATTGGACTTGCTTTTATGTTTATGAAATTAAAATCTTCAAATAAAATTAAGTTAAAATTAAATTTAAAAATGTTTTTAGCTCCTTTGTTATCAGAAAATTGATAACTGATTGGTATCAAATACTAAGACACTTCGTTAAAAATAAGAAGCACAAATTTCACATTTTCAAACTCAAAACCTAAAAGAACAATTGGCACTGCAAAATATATTAAAAACACCTTCTTTTTTATTATTATTATTAAAAAGGCATAAAATTGGCATTCACTTATTTTGAATATGAAAGTGATTTCCACTTTCTTATACATTCCTTAATAACTGATTACACATTAAAAACCACGAAGAAACACTTTTCAAACTTACTGCAAACTCCGTATTGTAATTGAGATCCAGCGTCTGGACCACGTTGATGGGCTTCCGGAAGACCTCGTCGAATCCCCAGGGCTTGTCGATGGTCAGCGAAATAGTGTAAGCTATATAGCCGTATGGACCCTTGCAGGTGCTGGGACAGTCCGGAGGTATCCTCAGAGTGAGCACGTACACATGGACGCCAGCCCGGAAGAGACTATTATCGAACACATTGGTGCGGGAGTGTAAATATTGCTGATGGCCTGAATAATTGGCCGTCTCGCTCTTGCCGCTCATCGACCACTGAACCTTGGCCTCGCCCTCTAGGGTCACATATACGGCTGGGAATCAGAATATATGTATAGTATTCCCCAGTGGGATAGAGTTTTTAAAAGTACTTCGAACCCACCATTGACCCGCTTCACCTTGTCCGTCCGTAACAGAATGCGGCCACTGATGTACTCGCCACTGTTGTAGACCGGATTCAGCCGATCCAGCTGAAAGACACAGGTGGTGGGCATGGCTGCTTCACTTCACTTCCTTCCGGTTTCGGTATTACCAAATCTTCATAACTACTTAATATATATATTTATCTAGAAAAGCAGAGCACCGAACAACCCAACTTCCACACAGCCAGACGCGCACTGAGTTCTCAACTGCGAGTTCTTTGTCAGCATCCGACGCCATCGGGCTTTCGCTTTTCGGGGAGTGGAGTTTTGGGGGCGTCGAATCAATAAGCTGGCGCCTTGCGTCTGTGTAGCTGTCTACTGTCTGCTTCTGGTCTAATATTTCAGCGCGAAACGTTCGGAAATGGAGCAGCTTTTGGCCGTGGGTCCTTTCGGTTTCCTTTGTTTGGCTTTGGCCAGCCCAAAACACATTATTACATGCGCACATATATGAACTGACTATGCGTGGCGAGGGGCCAACGGGGTGGATGCTGGCGAGGTCAGGAGCCAAAATCTACTATATACTGTCGCGCATTTCTGTTATTACCATATATCAAGCCGCCGATACAACGCCCGAAAGAATGTCAACAAAAATCGAGGCAGTGCGTCACAACAAGCACTTTGTTTTCGGGGTGTTGGCCACTGAGTAAACCCTTTGGCCACTTTGTTGCCGCATAACGTGGCACAATTAGGACCTCGAAATTATTTGGGCACTCACTCCATTAATCCTGCATGCATAATTCAGATAATGAGAACTCGTCTACTGGCTAGGGGGGTTAGGGCAAATAAATTGAGCTGTATGAAATGGGATGTTAAAATTCAAGACTTTACGACTGTATCTTTAATATATTTTTAAAACTAAGTTTTAGATTTTTCAGGACATTGATTGATGTATATTTGACACTGTTGTTAAGAAGATTTATTTCTGGAAACTTTTTATTGGCAAGCTTATACAATATAAATAACATACTAAATCATCTGAGAAAGTTTAATGTATATAAGCTACTGTTAACCCAAAGTCAGTTAAGTGTAAAAAAAATGTATTCAAAAGATTTTCAAGTTATTTTTGGTAGTCTATTGAGCATGTTGCGGTATTTCTATTATATCTCTTTAATATCGAAATAAATTGTTTGCTGTGCAGTTTCATAACGACTCTCTTTATTCCAGTTACTTGGTTTACTTTCCATCACTGCAATTCAAGTTCAATTCTATGGAATTCTTATAATATCAATAGCTTGGCAATGAAATTCCGGTCTGGGCACGTGTCAGGGTAGTACTTTCTTATATAAGTATCGCAATGCCAATTGCACGTACGACCGTTTTCTTTTCGGGTGTTTCAGTAACTTGATGCTCTCACAGTGTTTGCTTAGCGCCAAGGCGCCAATATCCCGGGAACAGCTGTGGGCCAGAAACTGATTAATTGGCCTAAACAGCTCGCTCTGGCTCAAGGCTAAAGAGGAAAAACTATTTAATTACTTGTGGTATGATTAGTGGGGAATATATTGGCATACCCAAGTTCACGAAGCAATGTCGAGAGGATTCCATGGCGGAGTAGATGGGAGGTGCTGCTGTGGCCACAAAAATAGGCAGTTTGAGTGGAGGATCCAAGTAGTTAAACGTTTCTAAATAGTAACTAATTTGTATAGGTTCCAAATGATCTGGATGGGTCATAAAAGGAGCTGTCAGAGGCAGGCGAAGATCACCCTTCAGATCTGTGCTCTGCGATAAAACCTGGATAACTGTTTTGGTCTTAGCATTAGGCTCCAGACTTGTGTAGTTGATTTTTTTGCACAAACGAGTCAGGAATTTTAAAACTCCGTCTTTCGAAACAATCACATAGTTTACACTTTGACCAGGAACAAAAACACTTCGCGGAAGGGCCAGACTTATATTCGAGTTTTCGCTAATTTGCGGTTTGAGATCACAAAATTCCAGGCTTTTTCTTATCACCAGTCGCTGTTGAAAGCACTTGTTATGCTTGCCCTTTCTCTTAATGACAACTTTTAACATATATTCCACATTGCCAAAGGGTAGATTACAAGTGGCCGGCAGATTTTCAGGAAGCTGGAAGTTAAAGTCTCCCATTGGAAAAACACCCGGTTGTAGGCGTAGCCCATCACTCAACGTCTTTGTTTGATTTATATGAACCTTGCTGCCCTTGTAATCCACTTTGGCACAATCCAAGTTTCCACTGCTATCATTGTGTTCGATTTCCGGTGGACCACCAAGGGCTTCCCTCCAATGAACCGTTGAGACGCCATGGATAGTGATACATACGCCTGTCAAAGGGAACACAACAATAAGATCAGAGAAACAGATTGGGCTTCTATTTGCACAGCAATCTCCTATCTAATCATTAAGCCAACTCATTTGCCTAATGGCATCTTATACTTACCCTCTAATGGGAATGGTTTTTTACCCTCAACTGTCACAGTGAGTGAACCCGAAATTTGCTCGCCAGTGTAGTAAATAGCCGCGGCACGCGATAAATTAAATTCACAATTTATTGGCATTTTCAGTGGTAGGAAAAATTATGGCAAATAGCCGCGGAATCCCATTATTACTCGTATATTAGTGTGACTTTCAATAATTCGCATTCACGCAACTGAGACTCTAGAAGCGACCTCGTCGACAGACGGCGAACAACTGCGGGTGACTGTGACAACTTGAGGTTTCAGCCGAAGCTGAGGGAAGTTTGAAAAATACTATCCACACGAGTCGTCTACTTGGGAATTGGCTGCTGTTTTACTGCTAATTTGGCCCGAAGTCTGTTTTGGCTATGACGACACTATATGATATAAATTCAGTTTATTACCCAGCTCAGTGGACTGAGATTTCTTACTGTATTCTTATATACTGTATCTTATCAGGATATGGCCCCTGGCTATATTTAAAACAGCTTATCCA
This sequence comes from Drosophila eugracilis, assembly GCF_018153835.1. Taxonomy (NCBI): domain Eukaryota; kingdom Metazoa; phylum Arthropoda; class Insecta; order Diptera; family Drosophilidae; genus Drosophila; species Drosophila eugracilis. The sequence goes on along the minus strand of NW_024573893.1, from coordinate 873,048 downwards.
TATCTTCTGGGGTATACATAATATATTTTGCTCGTTTAGCTTTATTAAATCGGATTGAATCGAATTGAAGACAGTTAAGACTTAGGAATAGACTTATATGATTTCTGGTTAGACTGGCTTTAAAATCAGAGGAAGTACAAAGTATATAGTAAGAGGAGTTACACAATCTAAATTTAAAGGCTTGTATATAAACTAGAGCAAAAGACACTTTTATATATATATTTAGTTAGACACCTAAAGGTTACAATGATGTGATGATTTGATCCAACTATAATCGGATGACAGGGTAATGTGAAATTATAAAAAACTAAGTACAATTTGGCTAATCTTTGCTTGTAAATTTCTCATAGATACTTTATAAATACAATTTTTTAATATTGGAAAATGTTAATTTCGTATTTAGTTTCGACTCTCCTTTGGGTAAAATTGTGCAGAATTTGTTTGGGTTTTATCTTAGTCTTAAGGGCTAAGGGATTTCATCTAACTTTTCACTACGTTGTTCGTATATATGTAGCCAGCGATCACTGTGCTATGGCCCTATTGTATACTCAATCTTCTTACAATTTGCAATATTTATCAAAAGGAAAACAAGTCATTTAGCTTAAGAAACTAAGACTAGGGAAGAGGAGAGGTAAGAGTAAGCTGAGGATTAATAGAAGAGAGGTTGGATAAAAAAATTATAAATATATTTTGCCCTTATTTCGAAAAAACCTAAATAAGTTTAAAAGTAAATCCATCTTAGCGTTGACAGCTTTAATCCTTCTGCAAAATATATACCTTTTTCGGTTTGGTTCTATAAAAATGTATTCGATTTGCTATATCCAATTTTCATTTACGCCTCAGACTTATGTACTACTATACGTTAGCGCCTTGGTTTGAATTATCGATTTCTATAATATTTTGATTTCGAGTAAATATGTAAGTTGTTGTTGCGGTTGCCTTATTGGTTAACATTTGATGCAGCTCTTTCCATTTCGTTTGATCCCAGTCCGTCTCATTTCTTCTCGCAGGCAAAGGACTCTCCTCCGGCTGTATTCGTGGTAACCTCCTCATCCATCTCCGTTTCCGGTGGCGCCGAATCCTGGCAGCTGAGTGTGAGACGCAGCTGGGAACTGGACTCATCGTAGAGCGTCTCTGGGATTGTCGAGTTTCAAGATTCGAAAGAAGAATTTGGTGAGGGTCGTGAATGGACGGTACAAAATGTAGCATGTTTCGGGGCGGTAACAAGAGAACAAATTTACAAGTTAAGCACATTTTGAAAATGTCTCTGCTCGGCTTACGTCTAATTAACAGAGAAATGCATAGTAAGAAAATGTTAGAAATTGCTAAGATAAAGCGTTGAAAATGTATAAATAACATTCTTAAATGGTAGTTGGTTATATGGTTATATGTGGTCTTAAACTTTAACAGATGCTCTAATAAAGCACCTACAATTTGTCAATATAATTTCAAGGTGAGAAAGGTATTTTTGGTTCAGACGTATACAAATATTTTATAATATTTTATAAAAGGTTCAAATTTTGATAATAATCAGTAAATGAAGATGCAGATATGTGATGGAAGAAAATGGAATAAGTTAAATATTACGAATAATTAAACAATTTCAATTAATTCAATTTAGTTTAAAATGTATGGATTATTCTATATAATACGTTAATATAATTAAACGTGCAATTATTTCAGATACACAATTTTTTATAATAGGAATAAAATGTAATATGATATATAAAAATGTTATATTTAGGTAAGCGTGGAGATTTAATCTAAAGAATATAAGCTAAACGGACATACGGATTAATTTTTAAATTCAATTTAAGAAAGTGGGACATTATTGAATTCTCAAGATCAGACAAAATACTTATTTTAATCCCGAATCTTAAGCAGCTTTTAGCAGACAGACTTGAACGCATTTTATTCTTTCCACATTAAAGCTCCACACTTTAACATAATACAAGACATTTAGAAAAAATGCTCTAACTACTTTTAAGTAAAGGAATAAAATAAGAATATATAGAAAAAGCCACTCAGCCATTCAATTGATTTTTTCATTTTTCGTGTTTCTTTTTTTTTTTTTGTCTTTTGCTTTTCTTGTAAACAATTTTTGTTTTTGGTATTTTTGTATTGGAGGGGTTTTTATGTGTCGGATTCATTAGAATCATCACTACCGGGCGGTATGGTCGGTGTCTCATAATCGTAATAGACCGGATAACGCGGCTTAAAGGGCTCACTTGTGGTAACATCAGCCTGAGCGGACAAAATACTGCTCATGCTAACGTTGGTCAAGAACTCAGTATCATCGCTGAATTTCTCACTCAGAGCCATGGCATCTTCATACGAGGGCGGCACTAAAACATTTGGATTTTATTAAGGCCAAATTGTGGTATAGATGGTAGTTCATTCATATTTGACAATCTTACTCATCGGTATATAGTCCGGGGGATTATCGCTATCGCTGGTCACCAATATTGCTGGCATAGCCGTGGGCCTGAGGGCGGCAGTCGTTGGCGTAGATGAGGGCGTGGAGCTCGTGGGCGTGGGACTGGCATTCACTATCATATTCATATTGCTATTGGTCGGCAGTAGTCCACCCACGAGGCGTCCATGATTGTTGTTGTTGATGCTGCTAAGACGTCGCTGCTGAACTGAGGCACTTGTCCGGTCCCGATCTCGATCTCTATCTCTATCACGATCCAAGTTTTGATCCCTATCCCTATCTCTGTCCCGATCCCTTTGACGTTGCCGCTGCTGCGTCGACATTTGTAAATTTTGACTAACTACTTGGTGCTGTTGCTGCTGGCGATTAAATCGCAGCAGGGCCTCCGGGCCATCCATGATCGGAATACTGCCGATGGTCAGCGGGATCTTCAACTTCAGCTTCCAGTGGAACTCCGTGGGGTTCACAATGATCTTAATCGAATAGTTAACGCTAATGGGGCACGTGGGCTTCACCGAAGTTGGCGGTATCGAAGGCAGGTCCAGATACCCACGGTACACCTTCCTCGACCATCTCAGTACGTTCCCGAACTGCTTCCGGGCGATCAGGTGCTTGTCGTAGCGGTACTCGTGCTGCGGATCATGCGACTCGTAGCTCACCTCCTGCTTTAACTTGACCTCGCACTCGGTTATGTCGATCGAGGACTCGTTGTTGATGTACAGCACGAAGTGGATCTTCTGACCAGGAGCATATCCGCAGTACGGAGTCGAAAACTTCACTGTCAACGGTCCAGTGGGGCAGCAAAAGCTCCAGAAGCGCTTCCGATCGAGGATCTCTAGTGGAACCTAAGATATTAAAAGGTTGGTTAATTTTTGAATAAACGTAAGTACTTAAACCGTCAAAGCAACTTAACCCACATAGCTTGATATACTCACCCTGTAAATAGCATCGGCGTTCAAGTCCAACGGTTGTATCACTGTAAATGGCAGCTTGAAGACCTTCGGGTAGCGGCCGGCCCGTTCGATGGTCGTTATGATCTCGTAGTGGATCTGGCCATACTTGCCGTCGAAGGACGTGGGCAGATTGTCGGGCAGAATGACATGGAAGGTGTACGAGTACTCGCCGGCCGGCCAGTCGATGCTCGAGTTGTTCGCGCAGGATCCGAGGACGTAGGACCGCGAGGACAGGTACGATCGGTAGGCACGGCACATGGAGCGCTCGCTGTCGCGCGGATATCCCTTTTTTATCCAGCGTATCTTGGCATACCCGCTGACGGTGACGTGGATGCCTGCAAGAGGATTCCATACCCCGCCCGCTGTGACTAAGTAATGCCAAATTAGAATTGCAAGTTGCATTCGCCGGACAGCGAGTCATTGCCGCGGACAGGCCATACACTTGAAATAATTTAGTACCTACATATCTCAACTAATGTCTCTACAAATATTATTTATTTATAAGTAATTTATAAGTAGTCTCCGACATATAAATAGTTTTTGAAATTGAAGATTTATTGATATTTTATATGTTTATATTGATTTTTTTAAAGACTAGGTAGTTTCTCGAGAATCAACTTTAAGATGATCCCATTGTTTTTTGGTATCTGGTTCGTAAAGAAGAATTTGTCTGAAAATAAAATTCCAAGCAAATATTTTCCCCAGTGTAATTTGGCTTTCCACAAAAAACTAACAAATAACCACGCCTTTAACGAGTTCATGGATAAATGAAAATGGCGGCATGCCAAGAGCAGCACAACAACTGCAGAATTTTCCACTGTGACAGTCACAACAACAGCCACATACTATTTTTTTGTCAGTGGAGGGGGGAGGAGTAACGATTAATAGCACAGCACGTTCGAAACGGCGTCCGCGGAGGGAGATACATTTTAATATTGCCATTAGCTGGTGTCCTTCGTGCATTTAAATGCAACCGAATTGTCTCACCGCACCGCACCGAAATGCCAAGTGACCGCATCACTCATACGTCCCGTGAGTCATGGGCGGCATTTTTGTAGTATACATTCGAGGGCTCACCTTTAATGCGCTTTGTGGCGTCGACGCTGAGATCAACAACGCCGGATAGCTCCTGTCCGGCATAGTAGACACCTTGTGGATTATTATCAAATGATATAAGGCACTCAATGGGCATATATTGCTATATAGTTGTCGTTTGTGTGTGTGTGTTTATGTCTGTTAACCCCCCGTTTGTCTGTGTGAGTGTGTGTAAGTGTCTGTGTGGATTACTTCGGACTGGGCAAAAAGCAGGCCACAGTTGTAAAAATATCACTTTTCCCTTGTCGGCTGGAGAGATTATGAATCGAAGTATTTGGGTAACGGGCTGGTTCGTTCATTTGCTATTTGCTATCAAGCCATTTGCACTTTGCCTTTTTCGCCTTTGTGGCACACGCACTGCATTTTCTCGGCACCCAGTGGCCAACACACATGCACACGAACAAATTGTGAACGCTTGCTTTTCACGAGCCACCGACCGTCCGACCTCAGAATTCCTTCCGCCGTAACCTACTTTTCTTTGGCACGCACTCAAACGACGGGGAAATCACTTATGGAATTTTCGCCGAAATATTCGCAGAATTAACTCAGCCGAGGAAAATTAATTATTATTTGGTGGCCCCTTTGTTTGTCTGTCTGTCTGTTCGTCCGCCTATCCCTAGGTTTTCTGGCTTGAGCTCCGTTCTCTTGGCTTTTCGTTTCGATTCCGTTCGCTCGCAGCTCACAGCAAACACGTCAAGCAGCCGTTCGTGTTGGATTTGCTCTACCCGCATGTCATCATCGTGGCAAAGGTACAAGCCACCAGCCGAGCGCTCGTGCGAAAGCCGACAGGACTCGCTTTTGGCCAAAACAACAACCCCGAGAGAACGCCACCGAGAGAAGAGTCACGCACATGTGCTGCCGCTGTTTGTTTATGTGCACATTTCTAGCATTTCACTTGGCCTTTTTCCGAATTGGCGGTATAGAAATGTTGCTTTTAAATTTATTAACATATTAATTTATTTACTATGAATAAAAAAAACCAATAACTGATATATAGTCAACGATGTCGACAAATTATGATTTCTCGTTTATTTTCATTAATGAATTTTCTTCCCTTTTTATTCGCAAAACAAAGTGTGACCGTAAATGCTAAATTTCAAAGCGTCATCTACCAACAAAATCGAAGAGTCCTCAGCAGCGTCACCTTGTGTCAATATCGCACTGACATCAGTGGCGGCATCTTACGCCAAAATCGAATAACCCACAAAGCCGTCACCTAGCGACAATATTGTAGAACACCCTAGGCGACACCTAGTGTTAGAATTAAGACATTCTCAGTGGCGGCACCTAGCGACAAATTCAGTATTAGTGGTGACACCTATTTTCAAAATGGTAAAATATGGTATTTTTATCCTTTTGTAGCCCTCTAGTGAAAATTTCTTAGTCTCAAAAATACCAAACATAGGTATTTTTATTCATTTTTTGTAGGTACGGCAACTCTTTGAAACAGTTGATGATAATCGATTACAGATAATAATTCGCTTTCAAAAAGCAAAAATTATTTCCCATCAAAATGATTAAATTTTTAATGATACTGACCGAAATGTTTATAAAAACTAGTTATAACATGTAGGTATAATATATATATATATATGTTGCAGAATTTTAACCATTGAATCGATTTTCTATTCTTTAGGTTCAATGGATGTCCAGAATTAAAAACACGAAAAAAATTATATTTGCTGCCTAGTTAAGCCTTTGTTGAGTAAAGTTCATACACGAAATCACAGAAAATCAATTGTTTGTGCAATTTATTAATGATTGATTTTTTAAGCAAACTAGATAATAACATTTTTTTATAATAAATGCAAAACAATAGCTTAATTTACGAAAAGGGCCAAGGTACTATTACCACTTCATTTAAATATGATTTCTTGCGGTTCGTTTAATCGATACATTCGCCATCCCTGGCAGAATCATATCAAAATCTAACAGAGCGGCAACTTCATCAGCTGTTTTTTGCAAATGTTTTTTCTCAATAAAATTGCGAATTAGTGGCAGATAACGGTTTCACCAGCAGATAAGCTCAAAACTGACCTTGAATAAGTACGTGAAATTGTGTTCTGTGCAGGTGCAACTAATCAGAAGATAAATCCCACAAATACAGTGAAGTTCCTACAGACGATTCGCAGGATGAGCCAGAAAACCTCAGAGGTGCCACTTTCAGGTAAGTATTTTCATTGATTTTGATTGATTCGAATTATTATCCATATCATACTAGCACTTCGACTTAAGTACCATGAACGCAAAGATGCCTTCCTGGAAGACAACATCGAGGTGAAAAACCCCTTTTGTGTGTTTCGCGATTGGTTGGAGTTGGCTCTGAAAACGCCGGAGATCCTGGAGCCTAATGCGGCCGCTTTGGCAACTGTAAGTTCCGAGGGAAAGCCTAGCAATCGCTATGTGCTAGTCAAGGAAGCCACCGCCGACGGATTCACTTTCTTCACCAACTACGGAAGTCGCAAGGCGGAAGAGATCAAGTCCAACCCCAACGTAGCCATATCCTTCTACTGGCTTCCTTTGCGGCGCAGTGTCCGCATCGAGGGCGTGGCTGAGAAGATTTCTCCAGAAGATTCCCTCAAGTACTTTCACCAGCGACCGAGGGCCAGTCAAATTGGAGCAGCTGCCAGTCCACAGAGCCAGCGGATTCCATCGCGAAGCTACTTGGACGAGGTGGAGGCGGGCATCAAGCAGCAACTGGGTCCCGATGGAGAAGTTCCTCTGCCCAACTGGGGTGGTTACTTAGTCCGTCCCGACTTGATTGAATTTTGGCAGGGTCAGACTGATCGCCTCCATGACCGCATTCGGTTCAGACGAGGTGCAGGAGTAGAATCTGAAGTTGACGGCAAATTAGTTCACAAGGGAGAAGATGGCTGGGTCTACGAGCGACTGGCTCCCTAAGCATAGAGATCTGCAGTTGAGTAACAGATGCATTACAAATGTCTTCCAAATGTAGTTAATATGAAGAGTTGTTAAATTTTGTTTCGGAATAAATGCTAGGCCAAACCTATTAATGGTGAAAATGCTTTTAAATCGAAGAATACTTTCATTCAGCTTATGTGCAAAATCGAGGGTAAAATCATAAAAAAAAAACTTCAGCACTTTCTATTTGAAGATTCGGTAAGGTTAGACTAAATTCAGCGATTAGATGTTGCGAAGGTCTTTGATCGGTACGTGACACAAGTAGCTAAAGTCATTTTAGTCAATCAATATTTTTGAATAACAAAATAAATTACTAGTTACCTTATTTCAAATTACTATGTCGTCGGTTTTGGTACAAAAACTTTGGTTCTCGTTTTGGTCGCCAGGATCAATGAGTCGCCTAAGACAGCAAGTGTGTCATGTTTCGCAACAGGCTAACACCATAGTCAGCGAAGAGCATCGGGTCTACGAAGAGCCGTATGTAATTTTCCAGAACTGGCTGATGGCGGCCCAAAAAGAGGCCCCTCAGGTCCGACCACGACTCGCCTGCATGGCAACAGTCGACAAGGCCGGTGAGCCTGTTACGCGTTTAACCAGCATCGAGGAGGTCAGCGCCAACGGGATCACATTTTTCACGACTCTGGGCAGTAGACAGGCGGGTGAGATCAGCACCAACCCGCACGTTTCGCTGCACTTTAATTGGGCCCCGCTCATGCGTAGTGTCCGGATAGCAGGATCAGCCCAACAGCTGACAGAGGAGCAAGCCTTGGACCAGTTTCGGCGATTTCCACGGCAGGTCCAGATGTGCATAACCCATGGTCCACGTTATGCTGCGGCTGATTGGCAATCTCGCTCAGGATTTTTTGCCCGGATTGTTCACCGCTTAAACTCCTGGCTTGGCAAGCATCCGGAGGAGATCGAAATGCCAAAAAACTGGGGAGGGTACATTCTGACTCCCACCCTATTCGAATTCGGGATGCTCAGCGGAGAGAAAGCCGGCCGGACTCGGGTGAGATTCCGGCGTTGCCTTGAAATGCCAAGGGTAAGTCCTGATAATCTTAACATTAAAGATCCTAAAATTCTTAATGAATTTTCAAAATATTTTCTTTTGGAAATATCTATTAGGTTTTTATTTCATTTTAAACCCAATTAAGATTATAAAACTTATTGTTTTTCCAGGGAGCAAGAGTTGGCACCGTCCAAGCTGAGAGGCAAGATTGGGTCTATGATTCGTGTGAGGAAAATTGACATTAAGTTTCCTTAAGATCCTATACGCATTAAACTCCCTCTGGATATTATAAAGTTGTAGTCACATACTTATTCTCCTCCTGGTCACATCCGTAAAAGTGTAGCTAAATTTATAGTCAAATCAGTATAATTGTGGAAGTAAATATATGTATTGTGGTGAAATATTGATGTCATATATTTATTAATATCCTTTGTAGTGTAAAGCACAATGGTTTAGTTTGGTGAGCAACATGTACGTGTCGCTCCAATTGTTGGACAATATCTGTTTTGTACAAAATCATTAAGGCTATGCTTAGGCTAAGCCGCGTAGCTGCGCTGCCGGTAAAGCCAGCAGCGGAGCGGCTGCATTATGTATACATATATATATGTTGTTATATATTGGCGGAAGGCGGCGAAAAGTGCGACGGCCAACGAGGAAACGCGTGGGCAGCACTTTAAGTTCATAGCGCATATATGTGATCATCTTACACATGTTAGAGTCCTCTTTTCATAAAACTTAATGAATTTTTAGCAAGTTTCAATAATCTCAAAATTAAGTTAGTTTAAACTAAAAGCTAACATTCAAGATCGTCACTTAACGTTTTGAAAAAATAACAACATTTTAATGAACGCTAACCCAAAAATGTATGCACAATATTTATGAATTATCACATTTTTAATTTATACATTGATTGAGTTTTAACATTTTATTCGTATTTATAAAGCATACACCATAATATACATTTTTTTTTTTTATTTTAACATTAAACGAACGGAGGCAAAATAAATAATTAAATAGCGCAGTCCCTTACTATTCTCGCCCATTGCAGGAGATCAAAGGTGTTGACGGGATGGAAAATTTAATGAATTGTATTCGAGCTGCAAATGAATTTACCGTCAAGGGAGCTTATGTCATTAACGGTTCGTTGCGAAATTGGATTTACAAAACCAAAAAGCGTTAGTTCTTTCAGTTCGGCTTCAATCGCATTTAAAATGCATTAAAAGCTTGCCTCACAGCCGCCTAATTGGATGTCCTTGGGTCCTGGAAAAATGCCCACTGCACGTGAGAGTGTGTGTGGGTGTGTGGGCACGTGAAAATTTAATAAAATAAATAGGCGATTGCAGTCAAGCGCAAAGAGTAATGCCCGCCGGGAAATGTGGGATGGATGACTATGATGTATAAGGATGTGGGGAGAGGGGAGGCCAAGCGGCAATGCCAAGCAGCAGACAACAAATAGTGAAAGGCAAAGCGCAAGGCCGGAAAAGCACACACCTCCCATCTGCCATCCATACCACCTCCCACTTCTTCCCCCGCTATACAAATTTGCCTTTGCACTCCTTTGTAATTGTAGCCATCGCTCTGTCAGTCGTTCGTTTCCTTCCTCGGTTCATTTTTCGGCTTTCCTGTTTACTTTGTCCTCGTCTGCGCTTTCTCTTATCCTTCGTCTCTCCGGCGTTTTGTTTTGCTCGTCCTGTTTCGTCCTTTTTCGGCTTTTTCCTCCTGGAGGGTGTGTGTTTAGCTTTCTCTCTCTCTATTTGTGCATCTCTCTGCGGCTCTCTCGTGGAAAGTGCAGAGAGTACGAAAACTTGTTGGCAAGGATAATGAATATTTCTTATTTTCGTTGCGTGCTAGCTCAGTTGGACAGGGTTGCCAATGTTTTTTAAATTATGTTAACCATAAATAAATAACGAATACAAAAATTCAATAAAATTTTAAAATTGGTAACATTTAAAACATGTAAATAATTATAAATTCGTAAAGGTATAATATGTTTTGCTACTTATGCTTCATACTAATTATATGATTAAAAGTTCCTTTTAAATCATTATGAAATGAAAATAATCATCAAATCAATAATTTTAAAAACCTTTAATGATTATTTTCATATCCTGATGTTTTCATTTTCTAACCAAATTGCATATTTCCTACATGTTTTTCGATTTATTTCAAAATTTATATTAAAATAATGTATTTATCGATTCAATAAAATTCAATAAAATGTTAAAATAAAATCCTCTGTATTTTCTATATTATCCTATGGATAAGCCACCTGGAAACCCTGTGCGCCTGCCGCTTTTCCTATGGCTTTCGGCCAGGCCCACTCCGCGTTGAACCACGGCAGCTGACAGCGAACAGTGAGGGTTGCGGTCTCGTTCAGTTCGCCGCGCGGCTCCGGCTCCGGCAGTTTCAGTTTGAGCTTGTGATTCAGATTAAGATTCGGTGTCAGTTCCGAATAAACTTCGGCGGGGAGCAGAAGGAACAGAAGGAGCAAAGCGGAGCTGTGGAGCCCGACCAGGACATAAAAATAGACAAAGTACTGAAACAATAACTCGAGGCGGCAAGCTAGTGTAGAATTTTTTACATATACAATTACGAGGGAGCGGAAGCAGGAAGTGGCGGAATAATTAAGAACAAAAACGCAATTTCAATTATCGTTAGTGTAATCTTCAATGTGAATTTAAATGTGAATTGTGAGTGTTCGGTGTACAGCAGTTTTTGCTAGACAGTTTGTTTCTCTGAATGTGGTGTACTTTTTCCCATTGCAAATTAGTTAGTGTGGCTTAATCAAATATATATATATTATATGTAGTTAAATTTAATGGTATATACATGTGTTTATGTGCAAGTATTTTTGCTAAATTTTTTGAATTGACATTGAATGTATACTTTTTGAATGGTCGTGCAATTATCGTAATTTGAATAAAGAAACTCTGGCCGCTTTCAAACAACACAAAAGGACTAAAAATCGTAGTCCTTTTTTCCCAAAAACTGTGAGTGTGTGTGTGGCCATTTGCCTTTGTCCATCTAGTTAGGGGGTGTGTCCAAAGGGGGCTAGTTGGGGGAATCTTTTTACATAAGCAGGACAAGCTGCAAATGGGACGGCCACCTGCGGCTACACGGCGGCCACTCAACGCTGGGAACCCTCGCATTGTCCACCGCTGAGTGCTGCGTGTCCTTGCAACGTGACAGCCCGATTGTGTGTGTAAGGATATGCAAAGAAGTCTCACATCCCGACAATGGCCCACTTAAAACTGGACACCCTTCACGTGCAGCGTAGCCCCCGCAGCTCCCGCCGCAGCAGTCCGAGTAGCGGAAGGAGCAGTGCCTGTAGTTCCGGGAGCATCTCCCCGGTCCCCATCATCCCGATCATAGCCATCAGCCACGATGGCGACGAGTCCGAGTCGGAGTCGGAAATTGAAACGGAGCCGGCGCGCCTCTTTCAGCGCCGCATGTCCACTAAGTGCACCAACAACATGGTAAGTACTAAATACTAGATAAATACTACTGCACTACGAAAATATCCCATTAGGAGGCTATGTTTCCAAAGTTCCCTGTCACTCTATAGATTCTCTAAACTCTTTATTCTGTTCTATTAATAGTTTGTGTTCAAAAATTACTTAACACCAGCTTCATATTAAGGAATATATAGTTTCTAGTTAGCAGTGACATCTTAGGTTCTTAAGCTTAAACATTGTTTTCAAAATTGAATATTAAAAAACATATCTATTAATGGAATTCTTAATGCATATATAGTTATGGGTCAAACACAAAAACAAAGCGGAATTGCTAGCATTTTCTCTCCGTGTGTCAAGAGTCCTCCGGCTTTGTCACAGGACTTACCATGGCGGTGCAACGGAGCGTCCTCGCTAAAGTTTCTGGAGCGGAAGTTGCATGCAAACGGGCAAACGGGCAAGCAGCAGCCGAGGCGGTGTGGGGTTGCTTTATATGCGAGTTGCGTGTGTCGAGAGTTTATGTTTCGAGTGCCTTAGTGCGCTGCACCACTGCCAAAGGTCAGAGGCGCAGTTCAAGAAGTCGGTAAAATATTTTAGTGTCGCTGCTGCATAGGTCAGGGGTCAAAGCAGCCCCCATTTGGTGATTGCTCCGGCTTAGCGTGGCGCCCATTTCAATAATCATTTGAGTGCATTATTAAAATGTAATCCGACGCTGTCCAAGTAGCCCGAAATTAAATAAATTGTATCGACTTGCGACCCGCGGAGGAACTGGAAAAAAAGGAGGAAAATGGAAGGACCAGCGGACCGTTCTTGTATTTTAATTAAACGTTGCCATAGTTGCCCGGAGGCCAGGTTTCCCGAATAAAAGAATCAAAATGATGGAAAAGAGAAAGAAAGGCAAGCCCCTCAAAAAACTCCGCGAAGCCCGAGAAAAGCTTCAATTAGGTTCTTTATGGTTTTGGTGTCACTTTGAAGCGTCCAAGGCTCGACCCTCTTCTCTATCCCTGGTACACCGCGTCGTATGAATAATATTCCCGGGCCAAAATTGAAGCCCCGGTTACTGGCCATTTGATGTTAATTATACGCATCGTTGCACTGACCCTTCCACCCAACTTTGCCCTTTGGATACTCATTGTATTTTTATCCGCTGAAATTTCGGCAAATTTCGTTTCACCCTCGATTGTCCAACTGCAATTTGGGCTTTAAGCGAAGGCATTTGTTATTTGTGATTTATGGCATTCAAGGGCTGAGCAAAACACATTTGCCTGATTGTGACAGACAAGCAACATTCAAGTGCTCCCATGTGGAGAGGGGCGTGGCCCCATAAGCACTCACACACAAACACACATGTGGGCCATAGTTGGTGGTGTGGGGTTTACACATGTCAAACCGCAAAACAATAAGCGAATGCTAAACAAAAGCAGCTTAGTACAGGGCTTGATGGCAGCGTTTTGGTTAGCGTGCTGCCAACGCTGAAGGCGGCGACAATAAGACAATAGAAAGGGCCTCAACAGTTGGCACACAGTGCAGGGCAAGGGTTTAAGAACAGGCTGTAAACAAATTAGGAACATAAACAATAACATAATCTTTAGAATAGTCCTTCAGGAATTTTCGAATAATGGGTTTCCTTTAGAGCCTAACATATTTCATTCTGTAAGCTGATTTACTATTAAAAATATACGTATATTACTATTTTTATTATTTTTAAGATTAACAGACAATTTTTTTCTTTATTTTTATATATTTTTGTTTATATTTAAATATTCCCTAAAAAACTAAGAAATTTCCGACAACACCTTTTTTCCACCGACTGTATACCTTCTTAGCCATTTAAATCCAAGAATAAGTAAACCTACAATACAAACAAAGCCAGAAGTCTTGCCAACTCTTGTCCCCTGCCTTCTACTTTGGATTGTCTTCAGTGGGCCGTTGCCGCAATATCCTTGAGTCTGGCTCCTTTTCTTGCCGCGTGCTTGTTGAAAAAAGGCTGAATTATTTACGACTATTTACTCACACAATTGGCCAACTGTTTTGCGGCTCACGTGAGCTATCAAAGGAATTTCCAGCTCTGAAACTAATTTCTTTAATTTAAAGCTGTTTTTCTTGTTTTCCAAAGCTGAAAAGTCAGAGCAGAATGGAATGAAGTAGAGCTCCTAATCCCCATGTATAATGTAGCGACGGGGTAAACGAATGGAAGGCAAAGGAAAAGGCGAGGAAAAGTCATGGTTGGGAAATTTTACGTTATGTTTACGTTGCCCGGCTGAGTGAGCAACAACAGCAAGTCATATTCATATCTATGGACCGGCCTTTTTATTTATCTTGTATCTTTTTACCTCAACGGAAAAAGAGGCGGAAAGTGTATGAGGTTCGGGGAAAGGTGCCGTTAAATCAAAATCAATACCCGGCTAACGAAAATTTCAAACTTGCTTATCATCAACGAGCTGTCTGTTGTTGGCTGTCTGATGGACTCTGGCTTTGCAGGTTTTATCCTTGGCCACTTTGGCGTATACTTGATGTGTCAGCGATTGGCCTCATGGCCGTGCCACATGATTGATTGACGATGATTTATCTTGGCATGATAGCCCCTAACTTTGATTTTTAGTCACAGTTAGGCTTAGCTCCTTGCCGTCCATCCGAGAATTATCAATTTAATTCAATTTTTTATCTCCCTTGCGAGGTCAATAGCCTTACTTAAAGAAGGTTCCTAATCAATTCTTTTCTTTGGTTCTTATTCCTTAAAATTCATTTAAAGTCACGAATATCCTTTAAGTAAACATTCAGTTCCTTGGCTAAGTAAACATTTCCGTTTCCTTCTGCCATTTGCTGAACAAACAGAAAGCAAATGGGTTTGCTGCAACTCGATTGGTTGCAATGTCCGTTGATTTCTCCAACGATTTTCCATTATTATTTGACGCTGAATTTCTTTTTAGCCCCAGGCTCTGGGGATATGACCCCCCACCCCAAAAACTTAAACGGATTGCAACTTTGTGCACGCAGCCTGGGGCATTCGGATCGATTTCTACAGTCCCACTATGCCACTATATCGAAAAATTCGCCCGAGAATCAAAAAGTTTATTTGTCGTATAATTGCCCCAGATTATTGTCACTTTTGTCGCCTTTCGTGTGCCACGCTTATTTACACTTTTATACCTCGCAAATACGTGTGAATAGCGGCAAAAGCTGTGTGTGGTTGCTCTTTGTTTGCACAATTGATTGCTAGCCATATTGACGCCCCCACTTTCCGCCCACTTGCTACTCGCCACTTGCCATTGGCCTTTGTTAGCCTGCAGCCAATTATTTGTTGACATTCAGCCAAAGATTGCAAGTGACGGGTCCCGCAGCGAGGCATGGAGTTGCTGACCGGGCCGCTGTTCTGCGACCTGAATCTCCAGTCCCAGTCCCATCTGTGTCTGCTACATGCTCCTCATTATTATTACCATCCTCGGCCCATTGACTCCGTGCTCGTGCAGTGTCAGCTCATCAATTGCTAATTGCCTCGGGTGAATCGCTGATGGAGAACTTTCGTAGTCAAGCTGAAATTGCACTCACTTTGCCTGTTACTCTTTGCAGGCTGCCATCATCAAAGAGGGATTCCTGCTGAAGCACACTTGGTCCTTTCAGCGCTGGCGACGTCGATACTTTCGCCTCAAGCGGAATATGCTATTCTACGCCAAGGACGAGAAGGTGAGTTTATTTTCTTAATTTAATCTAGTTGCAATCGGATACTAAATGCTAATTTCTTGGTTGGTACTGTCGAGCTCATTTAGCTTCAGTGGGTTTTTGTGTATTTTGTTTATTTTTACGACTTCGATGACCAATTTAAATTCTATTATAATTTATGATTACAACAGAAGATGAGTGTATAACTTTGAGAGAATTTTAATGCATTGTTAAAGCAATTGACAGTTTGTATATTTAGAAGAATAAATACTTTAATCTAAGGAACTTATTCCTTTGTTCTGATATCATAATCGGAAATAATCGAATAGCTTTTATATATACGAGTATTATCAAAATGTTTAAACAGTTTCCACTCATATTGTTATATGAACTTTAAATGTGATTGCACAGTTTGTAAAGAAAACTAGCAAACAATATTCAGATGCATTATTTTCACACATGAATACCTTTCAATGTACTCGGTAAGCCAAAAATGAAACGATATAAGCATAAAAGCACAGCAAGCGGACAAGAACAGAAATTAGAACTGTTAATTTGCGATTTGCCGCTGAAAATGAATGCGAGTCGACAGTGCTAGATGCGATTGATGTACTGCAACCCATTCCCACTTTTTGAAAACCTTTTTCTGCCTGACCCTTCACATTTGTTGCCTGAGGACTAACACGGTCCTTGTGTTTTGCACTCTCAAATTGCGTTGCAGCAAATTGCAGGATATAATTACCAAATGAAATTACCGAGCAGCTTGAAGGCAAAACAAT
This sequence comes from Drosophila eugracilis, assembly GCF_018153835.1. Classification (NCBI taxonomy): domain Eukaryota; kingdom Metazoa; phylum Arthropoda; class Insecta; order Diptera; family Drosophilidae; genus Drosophila; species Drosophila eugracilis. The sequence continues at coordinate 856,744 of NW_024573893.1, read as the reverse complement.
GTCGAATGGCACTCTGTGGAGGGGAGAGCGGAACTAAAGGTTAAAAGGGGGAAAAACCAGACAGGTGAGACAGACAATAAATTGGTTTATTGCGTGCAGTGCTCTTTTCATCAATAATGTACGCTTTTAAAATGTTCGCTGTAGAGGTGGCCATACCAACTAATAGAATCGGTAGGTGGGTGAATTTTTGGTGGCCATATTGGGGCCAAAAGGCTATTGCGGGCTGATTGCAGTGGCTTTTAGTGACTCAATAAATCGAACCACCGCCTCCCCTGTCAATGTGAAATGAACTCGATTGTGGCATGCCCCTGCCATTAATCATATTAACGAAGCTAATTGCCTGGTAAATCAATTATTTATAGCTGGTCTTCGAGTTCAAGTTTCGGGCTTACAGAAGTCCGATGACTAAACTGATTACTCAACCCCATTAAAACAGATTTCAACTCAATGCAATCCTTAATCCCAGGCTCGTCGAATGCAATTGCATCTCATTCCAATGCGATTGACGTCAATCCGGCATCAAAGCCCGCTTCAAGAGTAAAATGCAATTATTTTGTAAACTTTGGAGCAGGCAGCAGGCTCTTCAGAGCTATGAAAACATTACGTATACGCCGTGTATTGCTTTCATGTTGGCACAATGCGAAGCATTAGAGTGCACGCTGGCCTTGTTTGGAGCTCTGATGACGCGTTTCCATTATGCAACAAGTTGAAGGCGCCTCAAGAATTACTGGCAATGCTTCCACCTTGCCCTGCCTCAGCTGGTGATATAAAGTATTCAGTAACCTAATGACAGGTTGCCCCGGACGACTTGGAGGGGCCCAAATGATTAGCACCATTAGTGCCTGCCAACAACCACCACAGCGTTTATTTTGATTAAAAATTCTGTTTGATGCCCAATAAATAGACCTTAAGGTGTCGCTTTATTAAAAGGTTAATATCGGCGTTCGCATTCCTTAGCTGGCCAAAAAGTGCCTGGGAACTCATTAAGCGTAGGCACGAAATTTCAATTATAATTACGCATACGCCATGTTGTGCCCAAGTGGCTTAAACGGTGGGCAATTTGTTGCCGTAGTAAACTCCAATAAAAAGGGCAGGAGCTGCAAATGGGGAAGACCAAACCAAGCAGTGGGCGAAAAACAGATGAATCTACGCGTACCAGACAAATCCTAAATCCCAAGCTGAGGTACAAAAAAAAAGGATAAACCTTTGACGGGTTGGTAAAAAAAAATAAGAAAACAGTCCGAAACGCAGTCTTTGGGATGGGGAAAACAGCTAGCTGATGCTGATGCTCATGTCGATGATGGTTGTGCTGCTCGTAAAAGCGCAAATTTTTGTTTGCATTGTTTTCATCGCAGCCTTCTCCCTAGGACTTTTCTTCGACTCTTTTTACGCTCTCTCTCTCTCTCTATCTCGCTATCGTCCTCGTTCTTTTGGCCCATACTCACAAAGCTCATTTCGGCCTATTGTGCTTCTTCTTCGCAATGCACACGACTTGGCCGGAACAACAACTTTTGGCGGCCAACTCACCACAGTTGTAAAGTCGTAGTACTCGGCTTTTGGCCATGTGCGCGCTCCCACGCAAAAGGATGGGATGGATGCTGATTTGGATTTCTGTGTGTGAGTTTTGTTTTGAAACGTAAAAGCTTTCTCCCGCTCGAAAAGAGAGTAAAAAGCTCAGGATTTAGGGTTGTCATGCGTCTATATATTATGCTCTAAAAAAATTAGACTTGCTGTAGTTTTTTTAATTGCCCAAAAGACCAAATTAGGAAAGGAGATATATTATTGAAAAATTATCTCAAAAGCTATAACTTAAGGAAAGGAAATATTGACTAATAAAGGTCCATTATCCTAATTTAAAAATGATTATATTTCTTTGATAAATCCTCTTTAATGGGTCCTTATTAAATAAAAAAGTTTTTTAGATCAAATTTAAAAACAATTACTTTTTGTTTTAAACAGAAACGATTGCTTTTTAGTAGTCGTAAAGAAAATTCAGTTTAACAAAATGATCCACGGGCACCTCGATTTTTTCTCAGTGATGCAAAAGCTTCGACACTAGGGCACCACACCCCGCAGGACCCCAGCGCACCTGTAAATATTTGTATCCTTTCGGGCGCATGGGCGGGCAGAGGGAAAGGAGCGGAAAGCGGGCAGCCAGCATGTCTGTGTGTGGTGAGTTTCGGAGGGCGGCCAATAAAAGCGGCTGTTTGGCAGGACCTCAGCTCAGTTCAAACTCAACGAAGCAATGTGCCACAACTCAGCAAAAACAGCAACATCACCATTAATATCAACACCAGAGAAAGCCGAGGAGAGAGCCTACCAGGCCAAATAATTAATTATTTAACCGTCAAGGCAACTCAACAACGAGAAAGTTACATAAAATAATAATTTACGATTAGTGTGTTAAAACAAAAAAACAAAAAATACGAAGAAAACAATTAAATATTTCATTTGGTTCGGTACGCGAGGCGGCGGCGATAAGGAGCTGTCCTTAAGCCATTGCCTCCAGTTTTGCGTGTGAGTTCGTAAGATGTGAGCCAAGGAGACAGTAGAACTTTCAGCCGTAAACCTAAGAAGCAACAGTTCCAAAAACCATAAACTAAACGCCTAAGTCACCGCTAAATCAATATTCTGTGTGTTTTTCGGGGTAAGTTCTCCAGCCAGCCCATTTCCATTTTATTCTCGTTTCAATACCGCTTTAGGGTAAATGATTTGTCCGAGGCTTACCAAAGTTTCCGACGGCTTTCGTTCACATTAATCCTGGAACAAATACATTTATATGTGGAGATTTGTGAGCCTGCCAAAACTTTTAATTGGCTAATTTAATTAATGCGCGCTAGTTGAGCCCCCCTAGAATGCGGCTTAAGACATTAATTTAAACTTCTGGCGGAACAGACGTTGATGCTTGTATACCCAGAAAGATCCTTTGTCCTTTGTCTTCATTCAGTGCCTATATTTGTATAATTCTGCCCTCATACAAATAACTAATTGACTCCGAACAGTTAACACATACACGCATTTGCCATCAATTCATTTCAACCAGGAGCCAGCAGATAGGAGCACTGACCTTTGTCTGAGTCCGGCGATGTCTGGTTGCAAACCACCAACTTCTCGTTAAGCTCTCGTTTTTCCTCTTAAATGGAAGGAAAGGGGGCACTTTCTGTCTAATTACCTAGGCACACAGCCCAGCCATCCCAGTATGAGTAGCATATGCGTATTAAATGGCAACAAGAGGCTGCCAAACAATCAGCCAAAGTGACATTTCTACCAAGATAATTGTGTGCATATTTATAAAGGGGGCAGGCGGCAAATAGGGCGCATATTAAAAGGGGGCGCAGACACAGAATGCGACATGTGTGCCATGATGAAAACGATACAAGAGTAAGCTCTGCCCGATAATGGACTGCAGGACTTACCTGTGCCATATTCTCCTGCTATCTAATGCACTGAGAAAAGGTTCTTTTCATATTCGAAAAACTAGTTGATAGCAAATTTATTCTTGTTTGAAATAATGTCATGCGTGCAGTAAAAATTGTTTTTTGTGTATTATATGACAAGATAAGTTAGTAGTTGTAGAATCTCTAAATTAAATAAACTCAAATAAGTAAACGAATTTTAATAATCAGAAAAGAGACTCTAATTTTGATAACTTAAAAAAAACTGTTATAGGAGTATAAAAATGTCACAGTTTACAGAAATTGTTTCTTTTCGTTTGATATTTGTAAAATATCTCCCTTTTTTGCTCGATGTTAAATAATTATGTTTATTACTCATTTTTACCAGTGTACTCTTATATACAACAGCTTTGCCCTCGGCAAATGATTGCGTGCCTTGAATGCTATCAGCACTTTTTTTGTCCTGACATGTGCGTGTCCCACACACACACACAATCAAACCCACCTACACTGAGCATGATGTCCTGCGGCCGTGTGCAAATGTTTATTGTGTTTAGTGTGTTGAAAAATTTACATCTCGGCCTGCTCCTTCCAGAGCAACTCATGTAATGTTTGCCGTGGACAATGAGCACATTGCCGTTTGGGTGTCCGTTCGGTGTATCGCTATTCGGTATTCAGTGTCCTGTGTGTCCAGGTGTTCGTGTGTTTGCCAGGAGGATTAGGCCTCCCCCTGCATGTAGAATTGTCCTTCTGTTTGGTATTAGCCAATTTTCTCTCGGGCTCGTGGGCTCATTAAATTGGCAAATCATGTTAGCATTTTATTGTTAGGCTGCATTCGAAGGAGATTAAACAGACCAAACTCGCACCAGAGTGTTGATCAAATGAAAGACTTTACGATGAGTATGACATTAAACTGTTATATCCCATTAGAACCGTCATTTTATTTAATCAATCCTAAGAACTAAATACAAAGCATGTAAGCAATAGGAACAAATTTAGGTAATTCTTGATATTTATATTAACAATCTGCTCGTCAATTAAAATTGCTGGGATAAATTAATCATCGGCTTAAGAAAGGTTAAGCCGCCTTCAAAGAAAATAAATAAACGTAATAACCTTTAAAATTTAATAACTTTTTATATATTTAATCTACTGTGAAGATTAAAATGTTGCCATTTATTAACGAATCATTAAAATCAGAACAATTTAACATTCTTCCTTTTATTCACAATATTAAATTACGTAACCACTTCAGTTATTGAATTATAAAAAATTATCAAAACCTTAATTGCATTGCTTATAAATTCATCCAGCATGAGCCTTGATATTTGCAGATTGGAATTAAATATGAAAGCCCACCAATTTCAGTGAGTGGCAATCCAATTCATAATTAAAATCCAATTTAATCATAAATCAAAGGGAAAAACGGTAGTTAACATACATGCAACATCCATTTCGCCACACAATGCCGCATGTGACGTCAGTGGCCATTTAACTGACACTTTCCTTTCCGTCGGTAAACAGTCTGACACTTTTCGTTGCTGCTTTTTTTGGTAAACGCGATTAAGTTTTCATAAACAGAAAACCAACCTTGGAAAACCATTCGGTCTGTCTCTAAAATTAGCCACAAAGGTCGAATATATTGCCTGCAACAGAGGTCGAAAGGTGCCACAAGGGCTGGTGGGAAAGGTTCAAGGAGCTAAGGACCTGTCAGGGGTTCTAAAATATGCAGTACTTAGAAACTGAAATGTCAGCACAACCAGGTGTGTAGGTAATCCTAAAAATGGTGTTGACGCAGACGTACAAATTCCTTTAAAATAATAAAGAAATTTATAACTATAATCCTTACCTCACTGCAGCCACTAGAAAGTTCAAAGGCAGATACAATTTACCGAACAAACTGTCTGCTAACAGTAAGAACCAAAAGCTGTGGAAATCCTAGGACACTTTTTTCATAAGCCCATTTTGCATTTTGTTCCGACATTTTCCGACGGAACTCTCGAGGGTTCGTTGGCAACAGCTGCGAGTGCATAATTTGCAGGCTTAGTTTCGGGAAAGGTTTGTGGGTAATTTATGCACACCCAACCAAATCAAACCCAATGGGGTCACACATGTGGCTGCCCCCTTAAAGTCACGTGCCAAACGCCCGACAACAAAAAGGGCAGACATTTGTTTCGGTTTTTTGGGCAAAATCGATTGTCTGATATGGGTCTATGGTAAAAGTGAAACAATGGAGGCAGCCACATGTAATATTTTGACAAACTGCATAAACGAACTGAGGATTATGCATGCAAAAGCATCACAATAAATTCAAATTAATTCCGCAAAAGTGATTTTGAGTTGTACAAATCATTCCATTTGCAAGTGTGTGAAAAGCAAACATTTTCACTTGTCCACAGCTCCACAGGGAAAAAAATGAGGTTCTAATAATCCTACAATATTTGTGTAAAACAATATAGATAAGGTTATACATTTCCTTTGGGGTTTGAAATAAAATTGGGACTGGAAATACCTACAAGTGATCCAATCATTTTTTATTTTTAGATCATTTTTCGTTTTTCTGCATACCGACAATAGGCCTATCTTTTAGCTAGCTGTTAGTTTAGACCATCTTTTCGATTGAACAATTCCTGATATGCTGGCTGACATATCCACTGATATCCGAGGTTCTGACAAGCAACATCTCTAACAGAGAAACTGCCAGTTCACCAATGACGAGCTGCAGCCAAATGAAAAATGTCAACGAGATGGAAGAGGATGCGATCCGGCACCAGCAACCGGGGGATTGTTGCGAACCAGGCCGGGTTTCTGTTCCAGTCCCAGTCCCAGTCCTTTGTTCGAGTCAGTCCCAGTTGACGTGGATGTGTTTGCCTTTTGGCATTCACACAAAAAAAAATTATAATCTCAAGATTTATTTTCAACTCATATGGGGGATTAAAAAATGCTTTTTATTTTAATTACATTTAGGAAGCTTTATAAAATCTTTTTGAAATAAAAAACAAATGGGACATTAATGCGGTTAAAAGGGTTAACAGAAAATAAAAGACAAATATAAAATATAAAAGAAAAAATTGTTTTTAAAATAAAAAAAATAGTAGTGTACCCTTTGGCTTTTTCTCGCAGTGCCTTCATGAGATACTCACTAGTTCTATTTGCCGCCAGTTGGTGCTAGTTTAATCAGCATAAATGTTGCCCTCGCATGTGGCGCTGCCTGGGCCTACTCGTTTTGCATATTGTAGCGGCTTTACGCACTTTAATGACTGCATAAACATCGACCCAGAGTGGAGGGGCACTAGCTCATCTGCCCGGCCCCTAGATCTGCCCCGTCCGCAACATCCTGCACTTAATGAACTTGTTCATTTGTTGCACGTGAACGGAATAAAAGCCTTGAGTGTGTCGCACTATAAGGATGCGTACAGTACGTATTTCTATATTTCTCTTGTCATTCAGGGCTACGTGACAAGGGGAGCTGGCAGGCAGGGAGGCAGGCAGGACGCTGAAGACGAGGAAGATGATGAAGATGTGCTCATCATTGACACTGAAGGTTGCCGCTTGGCTCGTTTCGCATTATCTAAATTTCATATTTATTTAGGTGGGTTTTTGTGCTTAATCCGCACTGAATGTTCAGATGTTGCATTGTGAGTGCATGAATGGTTTCGAGCGGCTTTTCATTTCAGATTCATCGACACTCGTGCCAGGATATTGTGTGTTTTGGTTTGGGCGGAAATTAATATAAATAAAGGACGAAATGAATTCATGCGCGAATGAAACAAATCAGCAAAATAATACTTCGGACTACTGTCAGAGGCAAAACTTGTCGAATTAATACGATAGCCATCATCACATAAATACGAACAACAGGGACAATGGACAAAACCAATTTAATGGCCATTTGAAATATCACGCATACCACACGTTGGCCCGTCAACAAAAGCACACTGCCGCCTAGGGACCGAAGTTATATTAATTCGAGACGGGCGAAGCGAGTGGTCAATTGCCATGGCCTCTGGACCTGGACAGGACCTCTCCTGTCGCACTCCCCAATCATCATAATGCTTTGGGGGCTTAGCCGTCATTTATGTCGTCGACATCTGCGCCCAGCTCACTCGTTAAATGCCTCAGGTCGCCTAATCTCCTGTTTGTATGCAGCCCGCATCAACCGGATCAACTTTGTTGGGGGAAAAGTTTCCTTGTCCAAGGAATGAGCAGGGAACTCCTGGCAGCTTTCGCCTTCAGATAAGTCCTGGGTGTCGGCTTACTAGGCCGACTAGAATTTCCATGCAAATTGAGTTCATTTTGTGTATTACCAATCGATTACCAATTGCTTTAAGTGCATAATCGCTCCACAGACACTTTCCTTTCAGGGTGTCGTGAGTTATATGCAAATGGAAAATGGAAAGCAAGTACCATACACTCCACACGAGGGAAATGCTCCGTTTTAATTCCATGAATTTCACGTAATACGTCAGAGGAAAAATCTGCGGTGCTGGCTGCGTCTCGAGCTTACTTAGTATACAAGTTTATTTAAATATTATACATGCGAGTGAGGAAGCCACCGCAGAGCCTTCCAGAACACCGAGGACGCCGCCGCCGATGTGTCCAAAATGGGGGATTTCGAGGGGCGGCCTCAAGGGTGCATTAAGCTAACAAGCGTACTAAATGTAGTACAAAACGTGGCAACAACCAACCGCAGAGACAGCGACACCAACAACGCCGTGACGTCGGTGTGCTGAAGTGTTGCCAACACTCGTGTGCCAGAACGGGGGAAAACTGCCGGGGAAAACTTATGCAATGAAATGTGATGCAAGAAGCAAACCCGTAGATACGCTTGCATATGCACTCATTAGTAACCGCATGATTCTAGGAAATTCATTTGTTCAGCATTGCCGTTGCATTTTCAATTACGGCTGCTGTATCAATGCCAGAAGTCAAAGGGCAAAGCCTACACTAAACAAATCAAAGTAACTCAAAACAAGGAAAAGCGCTAGAAGTTTCTTGTGGATTGTTAGAATAAATCTGTTGAGCATCTTTTTATACAGAATATGAAATATAAAATAAGTTGTAAGTAGCGTCAGTATCATCAGACAAATGGGCCTACAGCCCAGGTTGAGGTGACGAATTTAAGTTTTAATGAATTTAAGTAGTTTCTTTAATGGAAAATATTCATAAATATCTTTAGCTTAGCATATAAGGCTAATAAAATGATAAATTCCAATACTTTCTTCTCAAAGGGTGCAATATTTTTCCAAATGTAAAAGCTAAGGCCAATCCCACCTGCGTTAGTGCCAACGGAAATGGGAAATGTTCTAGATGAACAGTCGTAGCGGCCGCCATTCGATGCAGTTTTGCGAAATGTGAAACTTCCGCCTTGGCTTCCCTCAACGAACTTTCAAGGTTTCCTAGGGAAAAACTAGGGGGAACATTAACATTACCATGGCACCTCTATGACTGCCAAACATTTAAGGCCAACGAAGGACCGACGTCCAAACTGCCATTACCAGTCCCATTTTGAGTTATGTGTGACTAAATTGACATTTCACCTTGATTAATGGCCACGAGCCGGGCAGCAGACTGGGACAGCTCAATCATGGTCCCGGCACCAGATTCGGTTCGCTGGCCAGATAGGAGCCACGAGCCAAGTTAGAGGACGAGGTCATTGTCTTTTGCGAGCGACTCAAATTTATTGTACCGCATTAATTCCCTCGCAGCGGATAAAAATCATTTTTAAATGGAAAGCAATTACGGCCAGTGGATCGCATCTTTTGTTGTGGCTCACAGTGGATTGGAGCCTACATATTTGATTCATTTGAAATACGGTTAGCTGCCGGCGCAAGGGTTAAGGGCTGACAGCTAACGGCTAACGGGGCGAATGAATATTTAATTGACGTCCAAGCCCGGAGGCGGAAAAAGGTGCAGGTTTACAAATAATTCCTGAGAAAATTCCCAGACAAAGCAATAGGATAGCTGGTAAACAGGACAATGCCTCACAATTTGTTGTACTTCAGTTTGATGTTGCAAGGCCAGCTTTATTAATTTATCATTATAATTTATACACATTTCAGTTGTTTCATCTCCGAAACTTTTTCTTTATGAAAGCTACAAAAACGAAATTTCCTCCATTCATGCAAGGCAAACCCAAATTTTTAAATAACGCACAAAACGGCGGTAAACTCAAAGAAGCGTAAATTTGCCTGAGTGAAAGGCAAAGGCAAAGCGAAAGGAAAGGTCGAAACTGTTTTCTTACCCCTCATTTCGCCTTCAACTGGGCCTGGGCCTGGGCACTCGTGCGGCTTTGAAATGCTTAGCCAAAAGTTTTTGGGCCCAAAGACAATTTTTGGGCCGCCCTCTACCAGCGTTCCACTTTCGCCACATTCGACAAAAGGTGGTGCCAGAAATGGGACACAACAAAGGACCGCTTTTTTGAGTTTGCCTTTTATTGAGTGGGGAATCCTTTGTGTGACAGTGTCCTCAGCAGAGCAATGTCCTTCTAAAATTTCCGGCCAGCGTTGCTATAGGTAACCTGCCAGCCAAATCAAAAAAAGGAACTCTCATCTAGGCTGTGAAATAAATGATTTAGGGGGTGACACTTGAGAATCGGCAGAGGTGGGAATTCGTTTAGTGCCCAGTAATGTGTCAATTATATGGCCATTTAGTGCAAACGAAATATACTTGATTCGATTTAGTTGTTAGGTGAAAAAAGAGAACCTTCTTGGCAACATTTCCAATTGAGCTGTCGTAAATCAATCAAAATTCTGTTAGCGCTAAGTGAAGTTACTTTTCGTAACTTTATCACAATCAATTATATTTATCAAAATGAAATTAGTTTTTAGCACCTGAGTAACAGGGTCTGACACGCTGTGGAAATTTAATCACAAGATAATTTAATTTAAACTAACATTTTATCATAACTAAATGAATTTCTCAGTTTATTGCAAACTTTAATCCATTTTCCTGTCGATGTGGAGCGCAGTGAAACTTTTTGTCCTTTAAGGAAAAAACTGACATATGACTTCTGGCTTGTTCGGATGTTCAATAACAAGTTGGCAACTAAAAAACAACTTTTTTCTGCCTTATATGCAAATTGAATACTGTTTTGCCAGGCAGACTGGATTTTAATTTTAAGCTGCCATAAACAACAAGTAAAAATAGAAGATAAGCAAACCGAGCTTAGCGAAAGTTTGCACACGCACACCACACACCGCACAAGTTTCAAAAAAACATCAGGTAAATGGGACAAGTTATCATTAACACCTCGCTGATCCTGCCAGCCGTATCCTCCTCTGGACCCTGAAAAGATAAAATGGGGAATAGGCGGGGTGGCAGTGGAGGCTAGATAGGTGTTGGCAGTTGCTCAGGGCGCGTGATTCCCAAATTGATGGGCGGCCCTCTCAGGTTACGTGGCATCAACATTTATGCGAGGATTTACGCTCGAAAATAAATCCTTCACGTGGCATTAAGGAGATGCGTGCTCTCTGCGGCTTTTTCCCATTAGCTGCTCCTTTCGTTCTTGGTCCTTGGTTTGATTTTGGGACTGTTTACCGCCCGGTTTATGCACATTTTATGAATATTTCCTTTCTAAGTGGTTTATGTATTGTGCTTTAATGGTAAATGTCGCCCGAAAGTTGACCGAGTCGTTGGCTCCACAAACACCATCGTTTATTGAAAAAGTTTCCTGAAAGGCTTGGCGTGGGCCAAGGAACATAACTCACTATTATTCTGAGCACTGAAAAAAATGTTACTCTTTATTTATAAGTAAGGGAACAACTTTTTTAATTGGTATATGAAATATTTTAATTATAATCAAAAAGTTTTTAAAATAAATTATATATTCTTATAAGTCTTTGTGTTTATTGCTGCCTAGTACTATAAAGTCTTCTCTCCAAGTTTTAAAACTTTTGTCCACCTTTTGCCTTAGTGCATGTTGACTAAACTTTGCCATGGTGCTGAGGGCGGCAAGAACTTTTTTACTTGTCTAGCAAATAATTTATTCGAGCACCGAGCAACGTACATATAATTTTTACTGTCTGCTGGCTGTGCATGTTTTGCCAAAGTCGAAAAGAAAAAACTGCTATCATAAATGTTTAATTTATAATGTGCAATCTTGGCATGGCCAGCAAAGCAAAAGTTAACCTTTTTGCCCAAATTAATGCACATTTATTAGGCTGCGGGCCAGGGCCTCATTGTGGCAGAGTTTTGTGCAAAGTCCGGCAAATAATCGGCGTGGCAGTTGCCGGGCAGTTGGAAATGGATCTTCTTCCTTTCAGGGCCGGAAACGTTTTTGGTTTTTATCAAACTGTGTATGTGTGTGTGTGTGTGTGTATGAGCGGAACAGGAAACATCATTTTATCAAGCCCGAAACGAGGTCATGTGAGTTTTTCGCCGATTCACCGCCCAGACCCAAACCCAAAGGGCGGCTCAGAAAAAAATTGTTGAATTTCCACATTCCTCTTCATCTCCAGCTTGCCACTGCCGTTTTCCTTTCCTTTTTTTCCGTTGAACATAAAACGAGACTCATAAATTATGTTGCATAAATCACGGCACAGCGGCTCGGGTCCAACATTCTGTTGGATATGTTGTACACCAATAACGTTCACAGGAGAGGAATATATAAAACATGCATATGTCATTAATAAAAACAGCAAAAGTTTGCTCCAGAAAGCAATTAGCAAATTATTATGCTGCTTGGCCAAAGAAATAAAAATGCCATTTAACTTATGGTCGAGCGAATTAATAGATTTTAATATTACAAGGATACGCATAAATATTTTGGCATAAGTTTTTTTTTAATACAAAACATATTTACTTATGCCACCCATGCTCAACTTCTTTAATAATTCTATGCTTGCTTGCTATATAGAAGACTGCCAAGAAATCCCCTCAAGAAGCAGCCGGATGGAAAATTCTATTATCCCTAACTGCATTTTCTCTTAAAATGCATAATTTCTTATATCACGTACGCAAACAGAAAGCAATCAAAATGCATATGAGATACTTAAGTCGAGATTTAATATGCCACAAAAAGTAGTAACTTTTTTTTGCTACCTAATAATTATTTATGGTGATTTTTTAAGCAGATGATGGCACCGCAAAAGTTGGAACTCAGAGACAAAGAGTGAAAAAAGTAAAAAAGTTTCTTTGCGGCTGTGAGGATAATCCAATAAATCTCAATCCCGCATAGCTACTTATATTTAAATATATATTCATCAGCATTACTGTGTCAGAATGGGTTTTCCGGGGCGTATACTCAACGTGTGTGACTGTCATTAATGGTGCATTTGCTCTCAATGCTCAATTCTCAATCCTCCAAGCTCAATGCCACTTTACCGCATCGAAATGGCCTGAAAAATATCCGCTGACGCCCCAGCGCTATTAATCACAATTATTGTCATGAAAGCCTGTCGTCTCCCCAGCCCCATTCCTCCGACATCTGGCCCAGAATAGGGTTACAGTTGTTATCCCAGTAGCAGGGACATGACAAATTACACCGAGCCTCAAAGTAGGTTACACACCGCTCCTTCATCCTTCGTCTTCGCCCCTTCTGAATCCCTCTAATTGCCGGCGGGCTTTTGTTCCTTCACCTAAAACGCATGCAAGGGTGAAATGTTCATTTCGCAATGAGTGGGTCACATGTAATTGCCAGTGTGGATGATGCGGGCCTGCCTGGCTGGCTGGCTGGCTGAGTGACCCGGGACAATCAATATTGCTAAACACCGAAGGCTAAATTACAAACTCTGTAATTGCAAATCCAGAATGTCTGCTTTGAACATTGGAATTCTGGGCTTACGCCTTGGTTGATTTATGTCTGCTTCTTTCCATTAGAATGGAATCTTACTGCGGTTGGAAGAAGTACTGCTTTATTTAGAAATTTTACATTTAAATCAATAGAAATAAAAATATGTACAGAGACAAAAAAATCCTTTATTTCCTTATAATATAACGTTAAGGAAATAAAAATCTAAATAATAGATTTAAGGTCTCGGTAACGAATATTCAGTTCTTTTAAATTTTGAGGACGCCCACAATTTCTTGAGGAATAAATAAAATAAAACTTAATCTTGATATCAATTGTGAAGGAAGGGCAAACCTATAAATTTTGAATATTTAGGTATTTTTGAAATTAGGGTCAGAAATGAAAACTTTGCAAACGATAGATAGCATTGATGAGTAAACACCCATTTTTTATTTAAATATTTTCCCTTGTGTAAGAACCAGAACTTTGGAAGGCATAAATACTTTGCGAGTATTTAAATGTGGCTCTCAGCATGGATTGGCGGGGCACAGCAGGCGACTGGCGATGTTATGGCACATTAATATCTGGAAGGGGAGCGTTCCGGGGTGGGTCGAAGAAAATGGAGCTGCTGGTTTCCTTTTGGGGGGAGTGGCGGGTAAGTTATGCCATTAAAATGTCAAAATTTCAAGCTGCGCCACTTTGACACGCCAAATGAAACGTGGCACGCCCACGCAGACACCTTCGGGCCCCGCCTGTAAACGCCCTTCGAAAAAACCTCCAGTAAACCCCAACTCCAAGGAATCCCTGAAGCGTAATTTGTACTAGGGCAGAAACCATAGCTATTTAATACTAATTAGACCCAAAAACTGGTTAGCACCACCATCAAGCAAAGGGTAACGAGACCATTTTCCTCTGGCAACTGTGTCTTGCTTTTGTTTTGGTTCCAATGTCGCAAGTTTTCTCTCTGGCAAAGAAGGATGCAAAATAAAAAGTTAATGGAAAAGTCAGTTGCAAATGTCTTTAATGTTTGCCCGCCCCACCGCCTTGCAAATAGTTGGAATGCCAGTGCGAACAAAAGTTTGCAGAAGTGACATTTCAAAGGAACAACTTTATCGGCAGGAACTCCTTGGCACTTGCCATTCGAAAGTTGAGCGCTGCGCTCGGCATCAGCCCGATATTGATGTTCAGGACTGGATTGCTTTCTTTAAGTTTCCGCACCGATAAGATTGCTTTGATTTGCCACCAACTTTCTTAAAGGGATTTTCCCTCCTTCGAAATAGCAAACAATTAGTGAGGCTTACGTTCTCAAAACTCGACTCAGCATTTTCCCGGCTCGAGTACACTAAATTCTAATGACCAACAGCTCTTTCTTGCCATTAAGTGATTTGGCGTGCAGAAGAAAAAAAGATTGGAAAGCACGAGAGGAAGGCGAAATGGTTCAGAAGTAATGCAAAGGAATTGATATGAATGGCCCAAAAACTTTTCTGCAAGCTGTACACAGTGAACAGAAAAAAAGGAAATAAAATAAGTAAGAGCCGACGGAAAGTATTTTCGTGCGCCAGGTGGCAGATCCTGTTCGAGGACGAAGGACTTGGACCCCGGACCCTCGAAAGTGCGCAAATTAATGATTATTCGGGGCCGTTTTTCCTTCGGTTTCGGGGCAAAAAAGAAATCTCGGTATAATGCAATCAAAGTTGGGTTAATGCCTGGGGACTGAAGCTGATAACACAGAAAATTAGCAATTTGCCTTAATGTGTCTGTGATTGACCCCAGAGGAAGCTGCAGACTGAGCCGCCGAGCAGCCAATTCCCTAATGTGTCATGTGTCTCAAAGCCATTGCAAAAAAATTCTAAAATTCACAGCCTTCTCTCTCTACCTCTTTCCCTTTGGGCCTATAATTATTTTATTGATTCTTCTCGCCCCGTGTATTAAAATATAAATCAAATACACAAACATAAGCATACTCGTATATATATTTACTCGCCTGGCTTTTAATGAGATCCAAAGCAGGGCTTGTGCTCCTTCCTTCTGCTTAAGATTTGCGATATCCATTCATCCGGAAAATGTCTGTGCTCACTTAATTTAACAAGTGCGGAAACGCGCAGCAAACAGGAAAACGCAAACACTCCCACAAAAACGCGCACACTCAGCCTCGAGCGATGAAAAATGCTAAATGAAAAATGAATAAATCAGAAAAATTATACAAAACCTGAGAAACACTTGATACATTATGTATAATTTGTCTGATATTTCAAATAAATTGCACTTTAAATTAAAAACAGCAAATTTAAACAAAAAACTATTAAGAAATATAAAAAAATATTTTGATATTTTACGGGACTAAAACGAAACAGAAATTATTATGTTCCAACTTTTATTTGATTTTTGAAAATTCACAATAATGAAATATTAACAAGATTATAATTTAGAAAACTTCATATCTAAAACCATAAGATAAGACATTACTCTTGAAAAAATATTTTAAAATTAGAAAGAAATTTATTTTATAGGCTCAACAATTGTATTTTCGATAAATTAGGGAGTATGGTCGTAGTAAATAAAAAATGATAATTAAATAATATAAAATTAATGTATGGAAAAGGTAACTAAAAAAGCTATTCCTGATCCATGAACCGAAATTAAAGTTTAAATTGGGGTCTGACGTACATTGTGATTGCTGAAAGTACTCGAAATTCTCGTTGATTTTTACGGACCGGGGATTGAGGATTGCGGTAGGAGATTCCCTCCTCGACTGAAGGTACTCGAAAATCTCTTGTAATTTCGACGCAGTTCTCGTAAATTCCGAGTATGCCAGTGTGCCCCGTGTATGTATCTTTGGGGGATTGTGGACCGAATGTGTATACGTTTAATTATTGTAATGCTCACTCTGGCGGATTAAGCCGCTCCATCATACATATCCACTTGGTTTTGAGTGATGGCCATGTTTTCAATCAATTATGTGCCAAAACAACTTATTATGATTACACTGGCGAACATTCCAATTCATGGCATTGCCATTGGAGAGACGAGAAACACCGAAATCAATGCGATGGCTCCCTAAGAAATTCCTGGAAACGTAACGTAAGCTGCAGTATTTGGGTGTCATAATAAGACTTACGGTGGCTTCAACAAAAACCTCGCAACCTGCCACTGACACAGTTCCGGCAAAAACAGAACCCTGAAAGTCAAGGAAGTTGCCTCCACATGAATAATTTATGCCAAGGCTGAGCACAGAAAAGAAAACATGTACGTACAATTGCGACTCTCTGGAAAAGCAACATTTATAGGGGGTATCGAAGGAAGAGCAACCGTTGAGACGCAATATTAAATTGATTTTAGACCACTTAAAGTATACAAAACAATAATCAAATATTAATTGCTGTGGGAATTGATGAGAATAAAACAAAAATATAAAAATAATCAAAACTTGTTTGCCTACCTGGCAGCCTTCGCTGTTACCTTGGGGGCGCAAACAAAATCAAACTTTCCGAGTCACTCGAGTCAAAAGAAAACCAATTTTCGCCATGTTCAAAAACTACTTGAGTACACAGACCTTGGCGTTTCGATGGTCGTCGGACTTGAGATTGGGGTTTGGTTCACTTTGGGTCTCCGTTTGGTTTCAGGTTTCGGGTTTCACTTCGGTATTGGCATCGCCAAGGAGGACGACATGGTCCCTCCATTGTCACATTTCTATTATGTGTTTGGGCTGGCCTTTGTTGGCTGGTAAATATCCATTTATTTGCCGGCCTGTGTGTGTGAAACATTTCAATTTCCTAAAGGACCTGCAGGGCAGACAAGTTGGAAGGCCGGCCGAGAGTTTGAGCCTCATCAAAATAGCCGCCGGCTAGCTTTAAGCATTCCATTAAGGCCAAAGACAAGGCGAAATATATGGTATACTCGTACATATATATATATATATATATATATTTGTTTTTCCTCCATCTGACCTGGCTCAGTGCCAACTCATTCCTTTGCTTAGTAAAAAGGCCACGGAATATGCAGGCCGCAAAAAGGAATTTGTGCCACAAAATTAAAAAATATTATGTGGCAAGAAAGGATTGCAATATTAATCCTAGCATGAACTGGATTTTAATAAGTTTTTCAAATGTTTTCATTTTCAGTGCGATGTTTTCGACGATATTGACCTATCGGACTTGTGTTATTTCGAGTGCGGCATCAAGAACGTAAATCATAGTTTCCAGGTAAGTCAGGAAAACTCATAATTAAACAATGCAAAGCCATAAAAATTTAATGTGAAAAGTTTTCCCTTCAAGGTGCTCACACACAGTTGGGCCTTGGCTAAGCATTTTATTTACCTGTGGGTACTTTTTGCTAATTAGTTTGGCTGCTGGCCATCTGTTTCAAGCAAATTACTGCCTATTAATTTGGCCAAGTTTTGATAACAATGAGAGAATATTTGTCAGGCAACCAGAATATTTTCGGGAGGTGTAATAAAGTAAATAAGAATCGGAAGGCTTTTCGCCTTGACTTTGATATCTTGAAGACAGAGAGCAGGAACTTCCTGTTTGTCATTGTCTGGCAAATTTCACACACAAACACGTACATATACACCGCTGTCAACCAAGGACTTGGCACTCACAAATTTCTTTTATTTCTATATAACCAAATAAAAAGGGAAAAATGGGAGGGCAACAAGCAGAAGTCAAACGGAAAACAAAAGAAATCGAAGCAAAATGTTTACATTCAACGCGGTCTGCATGCCAAATTAGCATAAGTAGGCAAACTCCTGCCAGTTGGAAAACCCCCAAGAAATATATACACTTCCCGACATATATATATGTTAATTTTTGGTTTCTTCTTCATACACGAATGCGCAACATTTGATGCGGGAAATTAGAGCGTTTATAGGAAATCCTCTAGAAGCGAAATGCTTGGGCCCCAGCTTGTTGCTCAATTGCGTGAACCTGGCCAATAATAAAAAATCCCCATATATATCTTTTATCTCTTTATAATATAAATAATAAATTTGCCAGCCGAGCGAATAAAGGGAGCCCTAACACGGGAAATTGCCAAAAGGCTTTTGCCCCTCTTCAGTTTTTTTGCCAAAAATGTTATTAGCAAAGGCGGTGCCGGTGCCCATCATCGTTTTTATTGTCTTTTGTCAGTTGAGTTTCCATGGCTGTTGGCGTGATTCCAAAGTACCCTTGAGCATGTACATGTAATATATATATATTTTTCAAAAGGTGTTATCTACACGAGCAAAAATTTTAGGAGTTGAAACCCTTTAAAGCTAGACAAACATTTTGCATTTTTCATTTTTGTATTAATTTTCTTTTTTTTCTGAATGCAATAACCTTTTTTTGGTTCGTTGACGGAACAACTAAACTGGTTTTTTCTTTGTTTTGTCAAATACAAAGTAAATTCAATTTGATATGTACAAGGACCGCCCACAGGCCGAGAGTCCTGCCAAAAGCAATGCACTCAGGACCCAGCGAGCGCCTGTCAACAATGTCAGCGACACTATAAACCGCAAACAAAAACGTTCACCCTCGTTGCAATCGTCAGCGTCACGAAAATATAACAGCAAATAAGCCAATGAGCGGAACATTCAATAAAAATACGTATAGGAAAACACTTTCGTGGGAAAACCAATTTCCCGTGGAAAGACCATAAAAACTTTTCCATCAATCTTGATGCACAAAAGTGCAAACGGATCATGTTCGGCACTGTAAACGTTCAAAAATGTATACACAGATGTGGCAGGCAAACTAGGAGTGTTTTCTTATTTTAAATTTTTCACTCTCTGTAAACTGAGAAAATAAACTATAAAAATGTCAAAATAATAAATTGGGACTGGGAAAAAAACTATATATTTGAAAAATATTATTTTTATTCTGAAGTATATATTCCTAACACAAATTAATTTGTAATTTCTATTAAAAATCCACTGACATATATCCTATATATATAACCACCAAGCTATATAAATACTTCTAGACTTGTTTAAAAATTTATTTGCAAGACAGAAGGATACTGTAAAGAGAAAGGCTGTACAAGAAAAGCTGCGACTCCTTCAAATTTAATGGCTCCATTTTTTTCACATTTCATTTTTTAAGGAAGCTGTTGAAGACTGAGTTTTTCCTTCCAGATGCCTGTCTTTTAAACAGGCTTTAGAAATCTGAGGCACGTCAGCGACAACTTACTGGAGGCCACGTGCCTAGAAACTTTCTCGTTACAAATAAACAATGACAGAAAGGTTTACTAAGACTTTGTGCAGTAAGTGGTAAGCGCATTGTGGGCCAATTCCCGACCTATAGTGTCTTGTGGCTTAAACCGATTGTCGATGTAAGTACTCGACGTGGCGGTACATGTTGTTTACAGTTTGCCTGGCTGGAAAACAACGTGAGTTTCCTCATCACTGATGAGGGTCTCATAAGGTTCAGGAGGACACTAACTCCAGACCGACTGTTCATTTCAGTTTCCATTTTCGCTTCGTTTAACAAAATCTCATTCTCTTCAGCTAGCAACCGTCTTTAGGAATAACTTTTGCCCTTTCAACCATCAATCTTGGAAATGTTTAGGCAAATCTTAATGGGCTCAGATGGTGCCTTACGCCAAGCCATTGTTCGAATGCTGCATTATTGTTTGACTTTTGAAAGGAGTTTCTATTTCTATGGAATTATATATTGAATAAATATATTTTTAATTACATAAGCGCATGAATAGAATAGTCGTCGCTGAGTGCATTTGCAAGTAATCCATTGGGAGACTAATTAATGCAAACCACTTGCATTAAATCAAGGACCTCAAACTATCCGAGTATCGACAACAAAGACCAATCAAGCGTGACAGCAATAATTTACGTACTTCACTTAGCGAGCAATTTTCAAGTGGTCTCCCCCCAGCCCAAACCCCTACCAGTCCGTCTTTCAACCATCAAACTTTCCTGGAATTTGTAATAGCAATCAAGCTGATTGATTGCCTTCACCACACACATATACACATATTGTTCGAGGGAGAAGAGAAGCAGAGCATCAATTATGCAAGATGAAGCTCGGCTTCTGTTAATTTCGCACCCCACAACATGGCGTATGCGTAATGCGCAATACGAGCTTCTGTCTCGCCTCCCATGAAAATTGAAATAAAATGAGCAGCTTGTCATCAGCAACGCTTCACCGCCAAAGTTTATTTTCAATTCAAATTTTCTTCGCCGCTTATCCCAGAACTTAATTGATATCCCAGAACAAGAGCAGTCAGCAAAGTTATGCCACAAAATTAAATATTTCCATAATTGAGCAGGACCCCGACCGCTGACTTCTTGTTGTTCCTTAGCAAATCAACTTCAGAAATATCAACAATTGTCTAACTGTTGATCAGATTAAGCACTGATTAGAGAACCCATTTTGCCAATTTAAAGTTAGAAGGTCAAGAGATTGTCAACTTCTCAAATGTCATGTGACTTTGCCTAATAACTAGTCCGTTCGGCAGAAAGTCAATTTTCGTCATTAATTACGAGTTGGCATTTGCAAATGGTTTATTTATAAATTTCGTGGGAACTGCTTACTCAACGCGTGAATGCAACTGAAGAGCTTTTTAGCTTTTGAGTACTAATTTATTAATTTCCATTATAACACCCAACTTTATTACTTAGCAAGACATTTCGCCAATGTTTATTATTCATAACAAAGCAAACATTACGAAATGAAAGCATGTTGGTTTCCAAGAAACGTCTTCAAAAGGAAAATAATAAAAAGCACACAAAGCAGTGGATTATTAGTTTTCTGTATTTTCCAAACATCCCTGAGGCGGCACTTGGGCAAGTTGAAAACAAAAATATATATATTTTTCACATTTGCTTTGTAATGGCGTTAGCCCGGTTCCAGGTAATTGTAACACACCCAGCAGGCTAACGTCTATCCCTCGTCCTTGAACTTTTAGACGTTCCTAAGCTGAGAAAGTCATAACATTTTAGCCATATAACAACAGACTAGCAGGAAAGGAAGTATATAAGTTAACAGACAAGGAAGCCTAATGTGTTAATAGTCTAACTTGACTTTGAATTTGTTTTGTTCCCGTTCGACTCTCAGCTTTTTCCAGGAAAACTCAAATAAAAGGTCTCTCAATTCAAATAAAAGCTGAACTTTTCACCAAACATTTTACACAAAGAGAAATTGCTATCCAGTGTTTTCATTATGCCTATTAAAAATCATTGCCTTCTTACTCTGGTCTTGCTTTTGACTTGCAAATGAGAATCCAGAAAAGTAAAGTTAATTAGGAAACAAAATAAAGAATATAATGAATCGGGTCTTCTGTTAAGCAAAAGCTGTTAAAAATTCACCGACTTAAAGACTTCTTAAAGCGAAACTCAAAAATTCGTTTCCAAATTAATTTTGAAAAAAAGTTGGGCGGAAGTTGAAGCTGCAACTACACAATTTGGTCAAATGACCGAAGGGAGGTTGTTAATATTTCGGAAGTAATTTTAAAAGTTCTCGTTCGTTTTTTTGAGGTACCAAAGAAAAACCGCCAGTTTTTATTTCTGCCCCTCTTTCAGAATACTAAGTGTAAGACAGGGAAATACGCAATTTTACTGTTTATTATACACACTGAATGTGAGCCTGGCCGACACAGCCAAACGGTTTTGATGTGCTCGCTGGGGGACATCGCGGCGTATGCGTAATTTGGCTGTTGCTTCTGCTCCTGCTCCTTGTTGCTCCTTGTCATGAATATTTGGGCGCCACTTCGGTGTTTCGCGTAATGAATTCTGTCATATGTCGACTCAAGTGGGAGCGGCACAGTGGTGCAGGGAAAATACTTTACAGAAATGTTGAATTGCCAGCCATAAAGTAAAGAAAACAAAATAAGAAATCCTAAAGAATGTTTTCTTATATTATATAATATCCTGTGACCATTCCCGTCTGCTTAAAAATAAATTATCTTACATTAAGTTTGCAGAAAATTGCTATAATTCAGTTTTAACATTGCTTAAAATTAAATTTCTGTAGTTTAGTAATATCCTGCGCCTTGTCCACAATAAGTTGATATAAAATATAATATATATTTCATTACTTGAATAGTCTTAAGATTAAAATCAGTAACCACAGTGCCAGGATCTTAGCGGTTTTGTTTTTGTTTATTTTTGCGATTGGAGTACGCGGCCTGGAGAATTTTGAGATGGAGCTGAGTCCGCGGCTGCGTCTTGTGTCTGCAGCTAAAGGCGATATACGGTGCACAGTCAACGAATTTAATACGATTATTTGGGTGACGCCTGTCTGCGGACTTAATGGATGGAATTGCCAATTGCTAAGCTGCAAAATGCTTGAGTCGTCAGAAAACCTCATCTATTTGACCGAGAACAATCGAATTAAGGCAATTTACTAAAGTACCAGTTGTTGGCAAAATCAGTTTTGAAATTAAATCTATATTGATTTTACCTAAAAGGTTCAATGGACTCGCATCATTAATTAAAGTCTTGAGACTTTATTGGCAAACAAGAGCTGCCATTATTTTGCATATCAAGAGTCATAAATATTTTTATTGATTCTTATGAAATATTGAATAAATTTACGCTGTTGGAATATTTTCCCGTCAGCAGGAGGCTATGTTAAAAATGAGTAGAAGGTCCTGCATGTTGTCGCCACTCGTCGCATATTGCCAGATCCCTACGGAGCAGGATAGCCAGCGACATCTGTCTGTGCCACTTTATACTGCTGTGTGTCCCGTTTTTATGGTTCTATTTTTTTTTTTTTTTTTGCAAGTGGGTTCCCGCAGCGTTGGAGGAGCGAAAAATTGCAATCCAACACCGCGAAAGGGTCAACAAAGAACTAGTCCTGACAAACAGGAATTTATTACTCTGCAGATTGGTTTTGTCCGCTGATTGGTGGATGCCCAGAGGTGCCAGTCTGTGGGTCATAAAAAAGTGAACAGCCACACCAATGAAATATGAAAAGGTGATTAAGAGTGGGGGACAGCTCAACTCAAATATCGTGAATAACAAGCTTGTTGTTAACGGAAATGATGTAATATTTGTGATTGCATCTTTAGATGGTTTTGCTACTTTAAAAACTTCTCTACTTATATTAAAGAGTTAAGTTGGCAATTTCTGATCAAAGTAATTTGAAATATATTACAGCTGAAGATAATAAGGTCTTTATAAAAACTGCTTAACCCGTTGACAACTAATTTGTTAAAATAAATTATAGTCTCTACCCAAATGAAATCAAAATAAAATGCAGCTAAGGGAAGGTCAGAGATAGTTAAACTCCTGGCCAAGCTAATTATGCAACCACTAAGCCATCCAAATTGAATTTAAATAAAATTAAAATAACCAATTCGATGGAAAGGAAAGTGCAGCTGACAAAAGTTGCAGTTCAGTTCCCACGAAAGTCGAACGAATTTCCCAGAATTTCCGGGGAGGCGGCAATTGGTTGGGGCGGGAAGTGGGTAGATGACGCGATGGATAGCGGCTTTTAGACAATCGAACCACACCCTCCGGATTTACGCTTAAAAGCAAATCCATGTTGCCAAAGTCAAAGTCTATCAGAGGCAGAAGGGGAATCCCCAAGCCACCAAATGCCACCCACACCGCAAGGCACGTGCATTGGGAATCAGTTAACCATTGCACATTAGGCTAATTGAAAAACAGGAAGAACCGAGTGGGCAGGAGGGAGTGCCAGGATGGATATGGTGATGATGACGCTGACGATGACGATGGCGATGACTTTGCGGTTGCGGTTGCACATTAATTGCAACATGGAATATGCAAACAGGACGTTGCTTGATCCCTTTGATTGGAAATTCTGGCATGGGCAACCTGGTGTGCAATTAATGCCTTTGAAATGCAATTAGTGCAGCGGTTTGCCCCTGAGTTATCTCTTTGGACAGAAGTATGGCTAACTGAATGCCAGGTCTTGTCTGGCTTGTGGCCAAGCATTTTCACCGCTCTCGACTCGACTCGATTGGGCCAAGTTCACTTAGTTGTCACAACAATCCGCACTTTGTGCTGTTTATGGCAGACCCCCTCCTTTTGGAGGTCAGAAGTCGTGTCAGCTCATGACATTGGCATGTCAACTGGCCATTGTCAAAGCCCTCCAACTGAGCCAACTGCACTTGCATAACTCGACTGACAGGAGTTTCGTCCTGGAATGCTTGATTTATTAGAGTCATCTGGCACCCTTTGGGGGCGAAAAAGTTAATTAGAAAATCTCATTAAGCCCTGGCATTGGAATTGATGGTAAAAAACAAAGTCATAACTTCACCTTGTCTAGACACTTTGCCAGTTCATTAAGTCAATAAAATACCCAGTTACATTACAACTGGCAAAATGAATGGAAAACTGGTGAAACAAAAAAAAGGCCAAGGGAAAATATCGTGGAAGGACATGTGCTCCATAAATTAGGCATGGCTTAATGCAAACAAGCGAGCATCAGAATCATAATCCGCTAAGGTAACTCTGAAGGTCGGATATATTAGTTTTGTGGGTGGGCTATGGCCTCTTGAACGAGCGTATATGGCGGCTTGTCCTACTTACGGGCTTGGCACATGACCCTAAGCCTTCGGCTGGCTCAGCTGTCTGCGCATTATCATTAACATGAACAACATTAGCATATTAATGAGGCCACCGAAATACATAATAAGCCCTCATTTGATTACACAACTAATAAGCAGGTCGCGGTTTGTTTCCGCAAATGTGCGGGTTAAGGACAAATTAGCTTAGCAAAAAATTAATCATCCACAATGGACATGGTTTTATGGATTATTATCCCCCATCTTTTTCATTTATAGTTCTTGGTAATGCCTTATTTTTGTTGTCCTTTCTTGGAGCTTCCTATTTTTAGAAATTTAATGGGAACCTAATAGATAACTATTGGATGCTTAGAAGTACTTAGAAATTAAGACAGAAATATAGTTTTTTTTTAGTATTTTTGTTATCATAAATCAAATAACATTCCACTTGATCAATAGCTATAAATCTCAGTAAAAGATTATTGGCGCTATTTTGCAAAATGTAAGAGATGGGCTTTTCCCCTTACCTTGGGTTCTTTCTGGCAGTTATCACACCTTTTAACCCTTAAAGTTAGAACGATAACTAAATATTTATACTTATCGTATTTATATCTCCTCCCTCCAGATAATCACACCCACTCGATCTCTGGTGCTCTGCGCCGAGTCCCGCCGCGAAATGGAGGACTGGCTGGGCAGCCTGAAGACGGCGACAGCGCCGCAGAGGCCGCGTGGCGACAGCTTCCTGATCGAGCAACACGACATCCTGTCGAACCACCACCACTGGTACGCCACCTCCCACGCCCGCCCCACCTACTGCAATGTGTGCCGGGATGCCCTATCCGGAGTCACCTCCCATGGACTCAGCTGCGAGGTGTGCAAGTGCAAGGTGCACAAGCGGTGCGCAGCGAAGTCGATCGCCAACTGCAAGTGGACCACGCTGGCCAGTGTGGGCAAGGACATAATCGAGCAGGCTGATGGAATTATCATGCCACATCAATGGATGGAGGGCAACTTGCCGGTGTCCTCCATGTGCGCCGTCTGCAAGAAGACCTGCGGATCGGTGCTGAGGCTCCAGGATTGGCGGTGCCTATGGTGCCGAGCCACCGTTCATGTGGCTTGTCGTCCTCAGATGGCAGTGGCATGTCCAATTGGACCCGCCAAGTTGTCCGTTGTTCCCCCAACCAGTGTCCACTCGATCAGCACTGATGACGCCTGGGATGTGGCTAGTCCGAAGGGAAACTTCTCACCTCTGCTTGTCTTTGTGAACTCCAAGTCTGGAGACAACCAAGGCGTGAAGTTCCTGCGACGATTCAAGCAACTGCTGAATCCGGCCCAGGTCTTTGATCTCATATCCACGGGTCCAAGTCTCGGATTGAGGCTCTTCAGGCATTTCGAGATGTTCCGCATTCTCGTCTGCTCGGGTGATGGATCTGTGGGATGGGTGCTCAGCGAAATCGATCGTTTTAACATGCATGTGAGTTTCCAAAATGTCTTTCTACTTGACTATTTAATATATCAGATCTCATATCAATTAAAAACATCAAATAATCCTTGAAAATATAGTAAACTGATAAATCATTATATATATCTTCTAAACCTCAATAGAAACAATGTCAAGTTGCCGTGATGCCTTTGGGCACTGGCAACGATCTGGCCAGGGTTTTGGGTTGGGGCTCCAGTTGCGACGACGACACCCACCTGCCGCAGATCCTGGAACGCTATGAGTCAGCCAGCACCAAGATGTTAGATCGCTGGAGTATCATGGTCTTCGAAAAGGCCATCCCTGTGCCCAAAACCCCCAAGATGTCGATCAGCACTGAACAGGAAGCGATGCTTACTGGTATGGTGACCTCGGCCAACCATCACCTGCGCTTCATAGTCGAGACCAATGACACCCAGACCCTCATCAGCTCCACTCGGAACCTGTGCGATACAATTGACGATTTGGTTTGCCGTATCTCAGAACACCACAAGGATGATGAGCAGTTGGCCGTCAAGTGCGACATTCTCAAGCAGAAACTTAACATGCTGTTGGATGCTCTGCAGGAGGAGGAGATGGGTGCCCACAGCGGAGACGATTTGATAGCCACTATTAGGAGTCTCATTGCGAGAAGTATTCCGCTGACACCAGGATCCAGTGGTTCACTTCTGTAAGTAATTTAAATGTTTATTTATTATATCCCTAGAGTATTACTGATCAAATCTAACTTAAACATTTATGAAAGCCAATTTAAAATATATTGAAATAACAATATTTATAATTCCGAATCCAAAGCAATCCAAACATATCAATTGAAAAGACGGAGAAGGACCAGATTAACACAAAGGAACGCAGAAACAGTCGATCACTTCGCTCCAGTGAGAAGGAGGCTCTCCAGTGCCGTGCCAACAGCGTCAAGCGGGCCATCTACAATGTGGTGGAGCACTCGGAACCAGGACGTCCCAAACGTTACCAGCGGAAGCTTTCGATCACTCCCTTTGAAGCCTTGAAGTTACCCACTAACACTTCCGGGGAATCGACGCCCTGCAGCTCCCCTCTGCCAATAATCCCACCCATCAATATTATCTCCCCCACTATGGAAACCTCACGCCTTACCTGCATTTCTCCGTTACCCGATACACGTCGAGATTCCGTGGATGAGAACTTCTTTAACAGCATCAATCTTCCTGCTCCGCGACAATTTGCAGATAGTCGTAGAAGCTCTGGCGTCGAGGTGATTCAGGAGATCGAGGAGGGTGCGAACGGAGAGACAGTTTACCGTAGAAGTCGCATGTCCCTTACCGGTGGAGCAAATATCGATGATGCTGGTAATCGTTTGTCGCCGTGCAGCGATGGTGGCGATAATACGCCCACCGAGCGAAAAGTGGATTTCCTGAGGGTACCGATTCACACAGGTGAACCGATCGTAGACCCATTGTCCGACTATCGACCCCACGAGGTCTTCGAACGTACCTACTACATGACTCGGGAAATGGACAAAGACAAGGACAAGGAGAAGGACAAAGATGTGGAGGTCGACAAGGAGAAGGATAAGTGCGTGGAGAAGGAGGACAGCATGCCCACCGAGAAGCTGGTTCACACTTGTAACCTGCAGGTACCCGGCGTTGTCGTTACCCCCAACTCCCAAAATGTTTACACAAGCGCCAGCATAACAATCATTGATACCGATGCACAGACCACCACCGTACGTGTCTCATCCTTCAATGAGATCCATTCCCATGATAAATCCTATCTCTTTTACGATCCTTACAGGAGCAATCCTCTTCCGATGATCTGGGTGGCGAGGCCAGCGATGTTCTCTCGGCCATCAGCAATGAGGAGTGCAGCGTGGCTTCTGAAATATTCGACAAACAGGACGCAGGCCAAACCGTGGGTGATATTATTCAGGTAAAGAAAATACATTGTTGACTTAACATCTCCTTCTTGTAAATATATATAGATTAGTCTTAATAGTAATGGTTGTATATCTCAAACCAACCATGAATATGGATTCACTTATATATATATATTATTCCACCTTGTTTTCTACTTATAAGTTTATCCCTCTCATACAGAATTTGGATGCCAGCAACTTTACCCACATCGATTCCCCGGAGACCAGTGACGAAACGGAGGCTATGCCCGGAGAAAGCATCATGGACGATATTAGCTCTGTACTGGGTCATGATATAACCTATGCCCTGCAGGACAATACGCTGACCGACGACACCACCACTCTCTGCTCGGAACACGCGGGTCCACCGAAACCACCCCGCAAGAAGTCCTTGAGCGCCTTGAGCCGCCCCCAGTCCCATCCGCGCAGACGCAACTCCTCTCCGCCGAGAATCGCGCGATTGGCACGAATGGATAGCGATGATAATCCCCAGCAGTTCGGATTCGAGAACATCGTTTTCGAGATCGACAATCGATGTGACGACCAGAAGATGCGGGAGCCACCGCGCTACTGCAGCCTGGCGCAGTTCGTGGAAGGTAACGATATAGCGCGTCAGAGCTTCAAGGTAGGTATATCTCAGCCAATAAGGTTGGGTTAGCTGTATGTCTAGTTTGTATATATCGAGTGTATCTAGAGTTGTTCTGTATGGTTGTCGGCAGTGATGAGATATGGCCACTTATGGTAAACTCTTTGTTGCTCTACGTTTGCTTCTTTCTTCAACTTTTCTTTTTCGGCTGTTCAATCGAATCAACCAACATCTAACCAAATATTAACCCGTCCAAAATCGAACTAACCAAACATAACCGAACTAAAACTAAAACTAAAAATCGACCCTGCAATGTACAAAACCATCGACTATTAATTATAATCCTGCTCCCGCTGAAGCGTCCCAAAAAGCGTATCTCACTGAAAAAACTGAAACCCACTACAACCACTGAAATCGTATCTCAACAGCAGCTAATGCTAGAACAACAACGAAGCGGCGACAACGATATTGAAGACCCCGAGGCTCAGCAAACGCCAACGAATAATGTGGCCAATTTACTGGCCACCACCAGCGAGGACGAGCTGTCCACGCAGACGGCCATCAAAATAGAAATTCAAGACGTTGATGCCACTGTGCGCAACATCAACAGCAGCATGAAGGCCAATACCATCTTGACCACGTCGACATCGCCCACGAAGAAATCGGGCCATGGACAAGATGTAAAGCGCATTACTTTTGATGAGTCGTGTAAGAAAGAATCCTTTGATGATGTAAATCCCAACTATCCACAGATAAGTGTTGTTGTGAGGCCGCCGACGCCGTTGCGCGGCGACTCCATCAAGCCGACGGTTTCGCTCCTGCCGGGCTCCTCCGGCGGAGCCATGGCCGTGTCCATGACTTGCTCCGGAATGCTGGGCGTACGCGCCATGAACGCCTCCGAAATCAGGCGCCACTCAAGTCACGCCCCCGGTCTGGCTGTCCGCGAGTTCGACAAGGACAAGGACCGTCGGCATTCCGGCTTCAATCCCAACCAACTGACTCTCGATCCGGAGCACGCCCGTTTCCTTAGCAGCTCGCCGGCGGCCAGTCGCAGGATCAGCTGCGGCAGCCTCTTCAAGGTGAGTCCACGAGCAAGTCACCTTCTCCTCACCGTCTCTCTACAACCAGTACCCCATATTGCACACCATTAACAAAAGTGGCACAACAAGTTTAAATTTTAGTTCGACATAATATTATAGGTTCCACAGTTACGAAAGGGTAGTCCTTTTCTTACAAAGAAGTGAAAACAATCATAAAAGAAACTGAGATAAACACGAATTATTTTTCTATATTACTTTTCCTAAAAATTTATAGTTAATAAATTTCAACAAGAAAAGGCTAAACCACCGAACAACTCAAGAACATATTTCGTCCTATAAAGAATTTTTAAATAATGAAAAGCCAAACTTTAAGTTATAGTTGTTTTATGAAGGAAAACTCATATTTAAAGCATTTCAATATAACATCGAGTTGTGCTACTTCAGTTGAGAGCGTGCAATATGTTCGATCCAAATTGGCACCGCATCGTCGGCAATTGCGAAGATCATGAGTTTTGATTGTGTCAGGCGAGCAATTGGTGTCAAGTGCAATGCAAATGCAAGTGCAGAATGCAGAATGCAGCTATCATACAGCCACACACTAACAACAGCGACTGTAGGTAATGGTTCGTACAAGTAAATCCCAGACAACCACCAACCACCAGGGAGTTTTGTAAAAATCTGGATTCATTTCCAGGTATTCACGTACTTTTAGTTTGCAGCTTAAACAATGATTATTTGTTTCGAAACATTTCGTACGAGTTTAAACAAAGTTTGGATAGTTAATTAGAAGCTACACTAACTAATTTAACTTTTTGCAATTTCATTAAAATTTGTTTTATTCGTACAACAACCATAGTTGAAAGTTAACAAACAGCAATATGGCAAACAAATTGAATAACTTTAAGCCGTACAAAGTGTTTCAACCGATTATTACGAACTTTTTATTTTCCACCGTATACCTAAGTTACATCAGTTAATTTAGAAAGTTAAAAGTATTTTGAACCACTACAAAATAAAACCGAATAAAACAACCAAGTATATGATTTACAAAAGCACAAAAACAATTGGTACGTATTTCAAAATTCATTCAACTATATGAGCTTTTGATTTCTATATTCTTAACCAACACATAAACTTCACAGTACAAAAACACAATCAGCTTAAAATATTTCGGTGTAATTATAAATATTCACATTATTGTAAATGGAAACATACAAAACTAAACACGATTTTAAAAAGCAAAGTCATTCTGAATACATTTTCTTAGAAGAAAAACCAAAAGATCGCCACCAAGCGCGGCTACGGATTGTTCAGTGTTCGGTTCTTTGTGGTGGCCGAGCCAGATATTCGCCTGGCCACCCTGGCGCTTATCAGGCCGCTGATTCCTCTGGTAAGCCAGTCCAAAAATCTGGGGAGGGGTACTAGGTGCTCGGGCACCGGACCCTCCCCACTCCCTCTGTTCTGATCCCAAACCGTTTCTGCGTTCCTTCGTTCGTTCGATGTGTAAACTCCCCAGCAAGTGCAAATATCTGAAATTACCGACTAATAGAGTGTAAGCTTCGGATGTACCGAAGTGGACCTTTTACAAAATTAACTACACCTGCATATAGTTCCGATTTTGTTTTCTTCTGGTATATGTCCGTATAACAACTTTTTACGTTTTAAAAAATAAACCTTTAACATTTTAATTAGGAAGGTAATACTTACGATACCAAAAGCCTGGTGATAACAACTTTGTAATGGGTCCCTTAAACTCTTTAAAATTAACAATCCCTCTGTACAAAGCGTCTCTTTGAAGTGCCAGTTGCAGATCCTCAGCACCTGCGTCAGTTCGCTTTTGAGTAGTGTTGCAAAGTAACCAATAAGTAAAAACTCTGTTAACCAATACCTAAACGAAAACAACAGACACACGTAGCCTCTGCTTAATACCCGACCATCTATAATTTCTATTGTTTTGTTGGTTTTACGTAGTGTGCTGTCTCCTATGCTCTGTCTCAATCACACCCACTCCGCCTCTCTATCTCTCCCTCTCGCTCTGTCCCTTGAAAAGTACTTACCAACCCTGCGCCGTATTTGCAAGTCACCCAACACTGGCACACTCACCCACACAGCGTCACACTCGATCACATCCACATGTTTCTTTGTATCGTAGTTAGTGCTGACTTTCCGGTTGCTCTTTGACACGTACTCGACTTGTCCGCATTTTATGTTTTTACCACTGATCGAGGTCTCTCTCTTGCAGCCGAACGAAGCACTCCCGAATCTCCAGACCCTAAAGGGTTCCAAGTCGAGCTTGTTCATGGGCTCAACTCTATTCGGTTTCGATCACTTAGCTTCCGGAGACAAGGACAAGGAGGATAAGGGTGGCAAGGACAAGGAGAAAACGCCCACCGAGGAGACCAATCGCAAGTTGCCCATCATCAATCCTCTGGTGCGACTACCCAATTGGCCAAGTAAGGATCATTCAAAAATGAGGATCATTTTCCTTTTTTCCATTTGGTTTTCTTCCATTTTCTAAATGTTCTTTATTCTACAGACCTTGCCAATGGCGGTGGCTTCATATCCAAATGTCTCTTGGCCAATGCCGATACCCTTTGCGCCGCTGTCAGCCCTCTAATGGATCCGGATGAGACCCTCCTGGCCGGCTACCATGAAAAATGCGTGATGAACAACTACTTTGGCATCGGCATCGATGCCAAGATCTCGCTGGACTTCCACAACAAACGAGAAGAGCACCCAGAAAAGTGTCGCTCCCGAGCTCGAAACTACATGTGGTATGGAGTGTTGGGATCCAAGCAGCTCCTGCAAAAGACCTGCAAGAACCTGGAGCAGCGTGTTCAGTTGGAGTGCGACGGTCAGAGAATTCCACTGCCGGAACTCCAGGGAATCGTGATTCTGAACATACCCAGCTTCATGGGTGGCACCAATTTCTGGGGCAGCAGCAAGAAAGATGATATATTCCTGCCGCCTAGCTTTGATGATCGTGTCCTAGAAGTGGTAGCTGTCTTTGGATCCGTACAGATGGCCGCCTCACGACTGATCAATCTACAACACCACCGGATCGCCCAGTGCCAGAGCGTCCAGATCAACATCCTGGGAGACGAGGAGATACCCATACAGGTGGATGGCGAGGCTTGGTTGCAACCCCCTGGAATGATTCGTATTTTGCACAAGAACCGAGTGCAGATGTTGTGCCGTAACAGGAGCTTGGAGCTGTCCTTAAAGAGTTGGCAGGAGAAGCAGCGCCAGCACAGCATCTCCATCCAAAGGGATGCATCTTCCACAGCTTCAGAGCATGCGGTCTCCACCGACGACGTAATCTCCGAACGCGAATGCTATGTACTGCTTAACTTCATCGAGGCCGTTAGCTCATTGGTCAAGTGGGTCAAGTTCCTGATCATCTCCCATCCAGCTTTGCAACACGATCTCTACGAGGTGGCCTGCCGGGCCAGTGAAGCTCTGGAATCCATCCATCCGCAGGGCAAGCTACTCGAAGGTCCTTCGCTGCGCACCAAGCTGGTGGAGGTCATCGACTCATCGCGGCAGCTCTATGACGATGCATGTACCTTGCTCCGCGATCGCGGTCATAGTTTAATTCTCCGCGAGGATCTGGAGACGAAGCTTAGCGCAGCCTTGGCCAACATGGAGATGGAACTTAAGAAGTGCTCTGTACAAAAGTGCATTGATGGTAAGCTGCGAGCCTACTTTAATGTTTTGGCGCCCAACGAAGAGGTAAGTGGATTCATCTATCGTTTATAAATCTTCTAAAATTTAAAAATATTTTCTTTTTTTGCAGTCCGATGGACGGCGTAAGTCTCGACCATTCTGGGTGAGACTCCGTTCAGGATCTACCGCCGGCCAGCAGGCCTTTAAGCCTCCTTTAACCAACACTCGCGAGGCGGCCAACAACTGGAGCGTCAACGAGGTGGTCACCTGGCTGGAAACGATGCAGCTTTCCGAGTACGTGGACAGCTTCCTGAAGAACGACATTCGCGGCAAGGAGCTGCTGACTTTGGGAAGGCGCGATCTGAAGGATCTAGGCGTGGTCAAGGTGGGCCACGTGAAGCGTATACTGCAGGCCATCAAGGATCTCAGCGAGAATTAGGCTTCCCTGAGAATCTTCTACCGGCTAGTACAAAGAAATCAGTCTTCGAATCGCGCTCTTAGAGATGAATGGGGGGAATATATTGAGTTGTAAGCGATCATTGGAAATGTTAAGTTAATGTGGGACAAAAATGCATACAACAATCACTAATTTATAGGCTAGCTTAGCTAACATGTCAGATGGACGAGGGAACGGATTGAGAAAATACTTCAAATTGGAATCATTCGATGAACACGACGATAACACGAGCGATACTCTTCACATACTTAGGCCTAACTGACTTACTCTCCGATAAATTATCTCGATTTACAAACTTTTAGTTGGCAGAGAATTGTACATTTTTTTAGCTCTTAGCCATGCAAAATCGAGACAAAATGATAAGCACTAAAAATTGATTTTGGTTTTTCGTATACGTATGTTAATGAGACAAACAACCACTACGAATTGGCAGTTAAACGAATTTAAACGTAGTAACACCTGCGAATTCTAAACAAACCCGATAACTGCAGTTAGATATTAAGTGTTTAACCTTCAACTTACGCTTATATTAAAGAAATCCAAGAACCCAGTCCCAAGGAAAACTAATGAATCCAATTTAACAACGCAAATAACCGACTCACCCGATGATAAAACATGAAATCGATTCTAAATTTATAAGCAATTTAAATTTTACAAAAACTAAACAAAAACAAAAAAACCTGCAGACCCAAACCAATCCAAACATTATAATAATTGTACTTATACATATACTTAAAAAGAGATATTCGAAACTATATTTAAATGTTTCCCCCACTATTGTTAAATCGAAAGGATGCTAACATTATGTTAATGCAATTCCCGCAATTGCGGCAAAGAAAAGTCTGTTAAACGTGTCATTTTTGTGGTAACCAAAAGCAACTCTAACTTGTTTATTTAAATGAATTTAGTTATTAAGTCCGTGACGTTTTTTCAACATAAGCTTAGGTTAGAACCTTGGGGCCCCGGTGCCGGATGCTGGGCTCCCCCAAAAAATTTATTTGGTACTATATACAAGCATATGGTATAATCTTAGCTAGCATTGGAACACGGAACTTCGGTGTTCGGAACCTTTTTGGTAAATCCTTTTAATTGTTTAAATTTAAGCGAATCCAAATGAAAACCAACCACTTTTATCAAAACATTAAAAAGTGTTAGGAACAAAATTGTGCTAAATTTTTTATAAACGTCAACTTTCAATTTGATCAATTATGTTACTATCTCTATCTATCTTCTATCTAAATACGAACATATAAATATAGCTGCATATGAGTAGGTTTAGCAGTCCACTGACCTATATGTTTTGGCCCATATTCAAATGTTTGCTCAAGTTGCCTCCAGTTGAGTGAGTTTTTGAAATGGCACTGCGGTAGGCGAGTTTAGTCTATAACAAATCACTTGAGCTACGTCTATAAATTATATTTTTTGATATATAAGTATAAATGAGCCCAGACCAACTCGATTGATTTGTTGTGATCCTGCCACGATCCTAACTTTCAAACAGCACCAGTAGCAACCCTATAATTTCGAAATATTTTGACACATATTTGAGAAACTATTTACGCTTATGAGTAACCTAGATAAAACCAAATATAAAATTATGAAAATCGATAATTGGAAAACCTTTTACATAACAAAAATAAAACAAAAACGATAAATTCAAAGTTAAAAATTGAAGACACATTTTTTCGAAAATTTTTCGACACATGTATTTTCGAGCAAACTTTAATGTAATTAAAACGAAAATTAAACAAAATCATATGATAATTAATCGAATGTATAGTTTAAATGTTTAAAGCAAAAATCTTATCGGCAATTCACATTCCCACAAAAAGTATAAATTTCATTATTTTCTCCATATTAGTCACCTCTTTTCATATACCCTTCATTGATTTTATTTTAGTTTTTCAAAAAACTGTGATAACAGCTTTCTATATATTCCTGTAATAAAAATCTACAAAGATCAACAAATAATAAGTAAATAACGTATGAAATTCGTGAAGTGCAATGAAAAATCAACTGTAAAGTCTTATAAATAGTTCGTCTACAATCAGTAAATAGGTAATGCCTATGAAAACCATTTACCAGCAATAAATGTTTTACAATATATCTTAATAATGTAATTTCAAACTTACTACTTCCCAAAACATAAAAAAAAAACTAGAAAATGTAAAGAAAAAACTATCTGTGCAAAACTCTCCAAATAAAAACGGAAAACCGATAATACCGTTAAGTGAAAAGCAAACCATAAAGCAACAATATTTCCTACTAAACATAACACAACAATTATAATAGAAAACATTTTCTTTAAGAAAACCCTAATAACAGCAATAATAAAAACAAAACAAAAACAAAAATTGGTTTTATTTTTAAAATAGATGGAAAGAGGGTTTATTTTCAGTGAACCCAACATCATTCCACGCTAATTTCCAGATCAAAAACATAGTTTTTAAAACGTTTATATGCATTTTTCATTTATTCGATTCATACAATGTTATAATCATTTTACCATCACTTGTTTTTTGGTTTCTATTTCATTATTTCAATTAGTTCTCTTCCATATGATTCGGCCACTTTTTTCCAAAGAACTTTTATAATTATATTATATCGTGTTATTTAGCATTTCTATGAAGGCTATTTGGTGTGCCTTTTTATGACAATTCAGAAAAAATTATCAATCGGGTTGTATCGTTATTGATTTTATTGCATTTCATATGAGGCTTCTTTAATTCATTAAAATTTTAGGCGCATTTGGGCGTGAAAGTCAACTTTTAAAATTTTTTAATTGATTGGTGTCCTTTTTTATAATATTTTGCCTTTGTGAGTGAACCGAAAATGGAAAATATTTATTTTTTGACTTTCATATAAGTGTTTATAAAAATCGATTCTTTCTTTTCATTCTTTTTTTTTGTTTGTTTTGAAGAAAAAGCCTTTGAGTGCGCCTATTTTGGAATCAGTTTGGGGTATAATTGGTTTAGGTTTTCATTTTTTTTCTGTCTTATTAATCATTTCATATCCTTTTGTAAACAAGCTAGAATATATATCAAGTTCGTTCTTAAGTAGATTCATATTAAAGTTGCCTAAAATTTGTTAAGTACGATATTTAAAACTAAATGAGTTCAAGAGTCTACCATTCGGTTGTGTTATCATTTTCTGTTTTCCTTTTGTCAAACTGTAACTGGAAATATAGTTCTGTAATGTGTATGTGAGTGTGTGCATTTCCTGTTTGTTTCGTTAAGTTTTTAGGTTTTAGAGTTTAGAGATTGCCAGAGTTTAGTTAGTTTTCGCTTATTTTTTATTTCTAACTAATGCATTTGACTGGGTCGAATCGGTGACAATTCTAAGACTGAGCGTACATAATAAACAATTTGTGTTCTCGGGGGCACTTGTTAATATGCATTATAATTGGTAACTATTTATAAGATTCAGTGATCAACTCATCGAATTCAACTAACAAACGGGTCCATTCATGAAAAACATATAAAAAATACTCAACTGTTTAATAAATACCATTGAAGTGGCGTTATTTTCCTTCATTTTTTTGTTATGTTTATTTTTGTTTTATATTAAAATATATAGAGGCAAGCAACAATTAAGCTCAATACTGAAGTTAATCACACAACATATGGGTAATGAAATTTTAACTTCAGCTTACACGATTTTGTGTTTGTTTTTCTGTAGTTTCTTAGAGAGGTTTTAACATTCAAGCATTTGACCTACGCGAAAGAAATGATGCTGCCAAACTGAGCTTAAACTGGTACTTAGTTTGTACTGAAACACTGTCTACACTGAGAGGTATGAAGAACAAAATGCAACAAAATGCTTTTCAAAACTCACTTCAACTTTCTCAAAGCTATTGCCCTTCGGGAAGCATTTGTCTTTATCAGTTTAGCGCTAACTTTACTCAAAACATGATTTAATCGATAAGGTATATCCATTTTGTTTGATCATTTGGTTTCCATTTTTGTTTCTCGACTATTTTCACATACACGTAGTAGTTTATATAAGAAATGTAGGCATGTCTGAAACTAGTTTCACAGCTTTTCAAAGCATAATCTCATTTTTCAGTTTTCTTGTGTGTAGTTTTAATATGTTTTGCTTGTGTTTTTTGTTTTCTGTTTACTGTTTAATGTTGCTTTGTTTTAACCATCATTTGCCTTAAGTTTTTATTAGCCAAAATGTATCTTAAATTATTCTTAACATCATGTTGTCGTATTTGGTATATTCCCTTTTGTAATTCATGTGCAAAATCTATTATCAACTTTTGGTATTTGACGGATCAGCGGTTTAGCTAAGATCACCTTATGCATTACCCAAAATATACGGCTTGGTTGCTCAACTAATGAAAGTTACAAAAATGTGAGTATATCTCTTTTCGAATGGCCTCACTTTTTGGACGGGTCTTTGCGGTGATGTTTGTCCCATTTAAGTATTTGTTTTTCTTTTCTTTATGATTGAATGATTTCGAAATATTGCAAGTCCTCTGGGTTATTTTCAAAGTATACAACATTGGTTTGATTTTGTTTTCGGTTCGGGTAGAGGCAGTGAAAGTGTCTTACATAAATTAATTTCTCGTGTAATGCTCGTGTCGTTAGATGACATTTGGCCTGATTAGATTTGCTTGCAGCAGTTTAAATAGGAAAACCAAAAGCGAATTTAGGTTTAGATTCAAGCCAAGTCGAATAGGACTTTCCTTATATCCTGATTTCATTGCAACATAGTTTTCCATCAATTTTTTAGAACAATTTAAAATGTTTAACAAAATACATTTCATCCTAAATAATTTTAAATATATTTTTGAACAAAATACATTTGATATTTGGGTTGTTTATAACACAAAAAGAGAAATGTCTGAAATCTAAAAATTACATGATAGGAGTATTTAAATTATAATTTTAAAGTATTATAATTCTAATCCATTGTTTCATTTTTTTACGTATTGTCATTAAATGTAAAGTATATTTATTCAGCTTCAATAGCAACATAATATAAATATGGGAAGTATTTGAAAAGATAACTGTGTCGCAGTGTAATCAGGTTCTTAGATAGGATAGATGGTGTATATGATTAGGTATTGCATAACGTCTATTACGTATCATAATTGCTTGCTTTTTGGGGGGCCAACTAACTGCCCTGGGGAATACATTTTGCACTTGAAAAGCACTGAGTACCTCTGACCTAGGATTAAAGATCTAGGATCTAGACGCTCTCCTCCTTACTGGCGCTGCTGCTGCCCCAGAATCGATCGAAACGGTCGCGTGCCTTCTCCAGGACCTCGGCGGCAGTTGTCCGGGCGGTGGAGGCTGTGCCCGTTGATGATGAGGACGACATGGCCGGATCCGGCTGCTGGGATGTCTGATCCTGGACGGCTGTGCAACGCACCGCTCCGCCCGGCTGGCCGGTGGGCGTGGCATGGGGCGTCAGAGTTTTGCCATAGATCGCGGCACTGGTGGTCGGACTGCAGGACTTCCAGGCTGGCGGGATGGCAGTGGTCGATATTGGGTAGGGGGAGGGGGAGATAGTTTTGGAAATAGTGTTCGTTATGTTACGCAAGGATCTACGGTATCGGGTACGCTATGTGATTGCATTGGCTTGCACAATTTGCTTTTGGCTTGATACAGAGAGAGGGGAACTTTGCTTTATATTTACGCTTATCGAGATTGGCTTGATTTGCTGGTGTGGATTTTGGTTTTTGGTTTTGGATTTGAAGAAGTTGGAGTTTGGCTAACGATGATTCGATTTTTTTTTTGTTTTGATGATGCTTGTGAGTAGCGATACATACATATACATATACATATATTTAAATACGAGTTAATATATATAAATATTTGTAAAAGCGATTTGACTTTTTTGGGTTTTATCTTTTTTGGTTTTGGTTTTTCTGTTTTGTTTGTTGACTTCATTTGGTTTTGCTGATGCTTTTGGTATGGAAGTTTTGCGTTTTTTATTGAAGCGTGCTTAATGGCTTACCGTCCATTTTAGCCTGTTCGGTTAGTTGTGGCGGTGCCGATTGAGGCGGCGGTGGGGGCTTCTCCACCGGTGTCGACGCTTTTATCTCGCTCTGAGGTCGGCTATAGTTCTCCCCTGTGGAAAATGTAATTAATTAATAGAACGTAATCACGGATTAAGACAGTAATAAACTTCATAGGCCTGTTAGATATATTTTTAGGGTAATAACTAATTGGTTTTTCAGTAGATACTTTTCCTATGAAGTGCACTACCATCTTAGATTTACTTTACCATCTTTGACATTCTGCGTGACCGTGAAGGTTTTGCCAGTGTCTAGGGGCACCGTCCAGTTGACTGGATCGGGAGAGCGCATTATGATCTGTTCCGGGGACTTGACCCGGGTCGGTTCTGGTGGGGACTTCACCAGGGGCTCCTCCGGAACTTCCGGCACTGGAGGCTGGGGACTGCAGCTGGAAATGGAAATTGCAGTCTCACGACCATCCTCGCCATCGTCTGTTGGTTGGGAAAATATCCAAGAATAATTATAAATGATAGTTCGAATCAGTTGGGGGACTATGCGTTATGGAATTAACTTGATTATAGGCGCATTTTATGTTTGAGTTATTTCATTATGCTGCCGCAGCTGTTGATCTTCATAAATATATTTTTTGGATGTTTCCTTTTTTCGGTAAGCAAATTTTGTGTTTGAGTTTTACTGGTTAGTAGTTGTAACATAAAATAGAAAATAAAAACATTTGTAGTTTTAACTTAGTTTGGGAACCAAAAAATTTAAGGAAACTCAGTGAACTAAGGTATATTAAGCCAGAAGCTTAAAAGGCAACAAATTGTTAGTAAAACCAAAATGAATTTTCATATTTTTTTCATATTTCTTTAAAGTTTTATAAAGCGCACAACATGAGAAACAGCATGCCACAAATACACAAACAGACACGCAACATTGAAATGCGAAGAGGAGTAAAAAAAACTAATAATACTTTTATGTTTGAATAAGTTGTTATTGCTGTAAGAAAATCTGGTGTGGCATTGAATGGTGATTGTTTTATTTTTTTTTTTTTTTGGCAGGCAACAACGAAGGCGTCGACGACAGCTGGCAAAGATCAGTAAGTTGATACCTGGCACTAGAAATCCGTTCAGAAAGTTACAAAACACTACTCCTTGTGAGTATTATAAATAATTAAAGTTTAATTAAGTAACAAAAATATTCCTAAGTATGTATGAATGTGAGATAAATATTTGATTTTTCTCTCATATTGTTAAGCTAACCCCCAACTATAATCCTCCAACATTTCTATAAGTAAATTATTAATTGTTCTTATCCCAGAACTTTAATTACTTAGTGTCTGTGTTCTAGTGTCTTCTTGTAGATTATGTTTGAAAATAAAAGTAAACACACTAGGATAGAAATGCTAAAAACTTTACATATATACACAGAAAATAACAAATTATGGTATTTAGAATGTACAAAGAAGTGATTCAGAGCTATGGAACACAACGAAAATCTACAAATTATGAGACGAACATGAAAAGGTTTTCAATTACAATTGCTTATACAGATACATGAATATAGACACACGGTTGGTATACAACATTTACATACACTGATTACAACAACAACTAACATTTAATAACAACGCATTTTGCTCTTTGGGTGTACCCACAATTTCCAGCAATTAAGAATTTGGAATTTCATTTCTCTGGTTGATTTTTATATTGTCATTTTTGGGACAGAGTGCCAGTGGAATAACTATATTTTCGTTACCAATCAAACTACAATTTTGTACAATTTCTAGGACCAATCTAACAATACACATAATTCCACATGGCTTTGTCATATTAAAAAAGAAAACACACACAAAAGTGGATCTAATCGATGATGCCAATTGGTAAATCATAAGCTTAATCACTTTTCACTAATTGTGGACAAACAGTCTTGACCAAGGTGTAAAATGCTTAATTATTAATAGCGTTTTATGATTTTTTTTTTTGATAGTTTTTGATTTTACAAAAGTTGCAACACAAACATTTCGCGCATCAGATGTCATTTTACAGCATTTTCCGTGTATATTTTACTTGTTTTTTAGTGGGTTTTTTATTTTGTTTAGTTTGGGTTTATTGAAGAGATTTGTATTTTTTTTTTTCAAGTTTTCGGTGAAACTTTACTCACTTTCAGCCAATTTTCTATCCTGACCTGGTACCGTTAGCCGTTTGATGTTGATGGTTGCAGGCCGGGTTGGGATTTGAGCCGATGGTGCTGCCGCTGTTGCTGCTGCAACATCGTGTTGTTGTTGCTGTTGCGGTTGCTGTTGTTGTTGTTGTAGCTTTTGCTGTTGTAGTTGTTGTTGCTTTTGCTTATTCTGCAGATGCTTGACACTATTTGCTTGACTACCGCTACCAGCACCAACATGACTACCATTGCCAATGCAACTACTATTCGATCTATCTTTGTCTTTCTTACGCATTTGCTGTTGCTGTTGCTGCTGTTGTTGGCCAGATGTTGCCGATGTTTTTTGCATTTTGCCGCTGCCAATCTTGGCCTGTGATGATTGTGATTGATTAGCATGAGGCTGATTAGCGTTAAATGCTGATTTAGCTGTTGCTGCTGCTGTTGCTGCGGTTGCCGCTCGGGTTGCTGCTGCAGTTGCTGTCGGCGCTGAGGCTACTCTACCGTTGGGCGGTGGCAGGGAACTACTTTTAATGCGGGATTGGAATGTTGTGGATAGGGTGGCTATAAGAACGTAAGCAGTTTTCGGTTTTGTTTGTTTTTTACGATGATTTTTTGGTTGTCGTTTTTATCAACATTTTTTTAAACATTTTTTTTGTACCGAAAACAAAACGCACGTGAAAAAAAATTATTAAATGTATTTTCAGTAAAAATGTTTTATTTGGTTTGTGACGAGTCGAGAATGCAATCAAAGCAAAATCTTAAAAATGTCCCAAAGGAAAAGTTCGAAAAACGGAACAGATTAATAAATCAAACATGAAATGCTATTAGTGGCGTTCCAACTTTCTTTGGGTTAGTTGTGTTAACAGTTTTAAGGAGTTAGTCTACTTAAATCAAGTTAGAGGAGGTATCGTTAATTTGCAGCTATTTGGAAGTAGAACACAATGTTGGCTTTTTGACCCTAAAATTTGGGAACAAGACTTACAGGAATTAAAGAAACCCCAAAGAGGAATTTAGTACATTAAATGTGTGGTTGGTTAGCTTTTATTTTATAAACATATGTTACAGATATCCAGGATATAAGCCAACAAAGTTACACTTAAAGTTAGTAGGAGGATAACCAAATACAAATTAAAACTCGAACGGATTAGGCACAACACCGAACTGGAATTGTTAGTATTACTATTACTTACTTACAGATAAGTTTAATTGGTTTATTGTTTTAGTTGGTTTTGTTAATTAGTTATTGAATTTTGTTAGTAACGGTTCACTCAACATGCTAAACTATAGATTGTTATGTAGTACTCGAAAGACCAATCAAACGCTGCATTACAGAGAGAACAGTGATCGAAACTCAAGTGGTTAACGAATGATAGTAATTAACTAAAAATGTAACTGCATGACCAGAGACTAAACTAACGAATATTTCAAACCCAAAAGTAATTTGTTAATCAACTATGTATGTTTGTACTAGTTTTATTAGACACTCAACTAGATGGTCGTTCGAAATACGTTTTTGGAATTGGTAGAAATTACAAACTGGAGGTGTGAGATCGGTAAACTAACTAAAACTAAACTAGAAACAAATTCGGCAAATAATATATAAATTAGGGCAACGGAAAGGGGAATCGGAACGCAATCTAATTAATTTATACATGATATATGCAAACTAGGACTAAATAAATAAGGAAATGAACGAACGCATCGTATCGTTCCATTAACTGAACAGAGTCGAGTTTTTGGACATTTGGCTGGGGGATTTTTTTGGTTTTTGCCTCCTCTGAAATGATTACTTACATGGGCGTGCCTTGCGTTCGCCTCCGCTTCCGCTTCCGGTTGTCGGCGTCTTTTTACGGCTGCTGGGCGCCTGACTCGCCGACCGGATCTGGCGCTTCGGTGACTCATTCTCGGCAACGCCCGGACCCGCCGATTGCGACCGGTCTGAACAGCACGCACATGGACACGTTTTTCGGATGATGGAGGATGGTTCGTATTTTCGTTTTTGCATTTCATTTGTTTCATTATTGTTTTTTTTTTCGATTTTTCGATTTTTCGATTTTGTTGTATGGTTGGTTGGTGGTGGTGGCGGTTTGATTGATGATAAAAGTACGATTTGTATGTTTTAATTTAAATTCGCATTTAGCTAGAGAATTTCATATTTCGATGTGTTGTTGGGCTGGGTAAGAGCCCATTCTACGGGTGGTTTGGGTGTGGGTGTTTCAGGTGAATTATAGTACAAGATTTCGTGGTAATGCGCTACAAATTAAGCTTCTCCTGTACACCTCGAAATGAAAATGTTTCATTATAACCCTGCCATAATTCAAAAGCTCTAGTCATCCGAAAGACTAAGTTATCTAGAGAAACGTTTTATAAAAACGACTTTAAATCCACAGATTCCACAGAAAAGAACTTAAAGTTCCGGTTATAAGTTCCGTATTACCGATTTGGTTTTAAAAAAAAAACACTTGTAGATCGTTTTCATTTCCTTTTGAAAAATAAACTGCTGATTACAAAAATACCAAAACTAAAAAGCTTCCTGTTTTTTATTAAACCCCAGATTTTCAAGCAAATTGTACACCCAAAATATAGAAACAAAGTCAGCCTTATAACAGATTAGCCCTTCAATAGCAATATACAGCCACTTTTCC
Source organism: Drosophila eugracilis (assembly GCF_018153835.1). NCBI lineage: Eukaryota > Metazoa > Arthropoda > Insecta > Diptera > Drosophilidae > Drosophila > Drosophila eugracilis. The sequence continues at coordinate 812,257 of NW_024573893.1, read as the reverse complement.
AACTTATTTACAACCTAGCACACTCAAACATCCATTGTCCTAATACACGAAATGATATATATAAAGCCACGTTGATGGATGATTATGTTGGATAATCCTTCTAAGTGTCCACCTCCATAAATGAATCTTAGCCTATAATGCCTTGAGGAGACAGACTGAAAATAAGGTTTCGCTACAAAACGTGTCTTAAATGTATACCTAGAAATGCAACTTTCAATCGATTTCAAAAGGCAAACCCTCGATAAAAAAAGATGGACAAATGTAAGTAACAAGAAACTACATTAGGATTGTGCACAAATCTCATAGCCCAACAAGTCTTCGGTGCACTTGACAAGGATGAAAATCGAGTCGATACTCCTTCGACTCTCTGAGGGGAAAATGCAAATCAAACGGTTGAAGCAGTTGAGCAAACTATGGCAAAACGGAAATCATACGAAACCAAATCAAGTCATTGATAACGGGGCGTATACTTATTGTTGGAGCGTGTACAATTTGTATGTTCTGTTCCCGAACTTGTAACTCGATTGGTGAGTGCAGTTTTTGTGTACTTGTGTCATTGTTGCTTAGGAATAAATTTGCTATTCGGATATGGTTAACTTTGGAATTGAATTCGTTGTATACATATGCATTCGTTCTGTGTATCTTCTGGCTTAAGATTGGGATATATAAGCTGGGATTTACTCACTTTTGAGGACCTTCTTGGGGCTACCCTTCTGAGGACTGCCCTTCTGGGGCGATCCGTGCCTGGATAAGGCCGTTTTCTTAGGGCTTCCTCGCTGAGATTCCGATTCCCGTTTGGTAATGGCCGGCATCAGTTTCTCACGCGTGGGCGAGGGCAATAAGGCGCCCTCCTCCACATCTGGTAAATATCAGAGAATTAACTTAACTTTTTCCTTTATATATCCCAAGTACATACCGGGACCCGTGGTGCGTTCAAGGTGATGACGTATATTGCTAAAGCGTGCTGGCAGTGCTGAAATCTCATCCTTATTATCAATCAAAAAGGCCTGGCCAGGAATACGTGGCTTCTGGGCCTTCTGCAATGGCGTGGATTTCTTATTGTTTTCCTGTTCCTTCTCCTCCTTTGTAATGGGTCTAATAGTAAACAAGAAATAACATTGATTATTGCTAATACTTAAGACTTATTACTACTTAATGTTACCTATGAACAGACGAAGCTAGGGAAAGTGCTGAAAGTGAGCTGCGCTTTGAAACCTGATCCCACAGATCCTTCTGTTTCTTATACAGTTCCGGATCAATTTCTATGCCCCAGCCGCGGCACTGGAAGATAAGGAATATTTTTAGTTTATATATAGTTATTGTTACTATTAAAAACTCACCTTGTACTCGTCAGCCTTTTTGCGCAGCTCAACCATCTCCTTGAACCACAGATCCAAATTCGGTTTAGAGTGCGGCGGGGCGGAGCCGTTCATGACCACCACCTGGCCGGTTTCGCCGGTCTGCTGCCGGTTGTCCACCTCATCCTTGAGAGCTGCGGCGGCTACAGCAGCATCAGCGAAGCCAAAATTCTCCTTTTTCGTGATGAAATGGTTCAGGCGCTCCTGGTCGATGGCCTGCGAGAAGGGACGCGAGGTGGTCTTGCGCTCCACAATGGTCACTTGTCTGCAAGGATCGAGGGAAACATTAGCTAACGAATATATAACAACTTGATTCTGAGAGATTTTGATTGACAAAGGGAACTGCTGTGCATCTCGATGGCTGCAGCATGCAACACTTGCAACATGCAGGTGCGGATGAATGTGGATTCTGATAGTTATTAGAGATATATTTTTTAGGTGATGCTGCACTTTCGGGTGGGCTAATGAAGGACTTCACTGAATGAGAATGGCAGAAGCTATGAGCAAATCGGTTTGAGGGCAAGGTTAATCAAATTTTCATACTTCTCGTGCGTTTTTCTATCATCCGTATCGCTAACCAAGGGCTCCAACTCATGTAGAGTAGCTGAAAGCACACAGATACGAAATTTAATGCTGCAATCCAACTAGATCGATAGCTTTATACAGATTCTGGCTGATGTCTGGCATCAGTGGGTACATTAAGATAAGGGAAAGTATAATTTAATTGTAGAAAATGCAGTAGGAAACTAAAGGCCAAAAGGGTGGAAACAAGGTTAGGTTTTCATTTTTGCAAAGTGTCTCGATTACGCTAAATTTCAACTCAGGGTTTTGAAGGAGAAGGTGAGTTCATATTATTATTGTACAGCAAATAAATGAGCCGGAAGCAGCGCTTTGGTGGGTGTGGTTGGTTGTGATTGGGTGGTTAGTTCGTGGGTGGGTGGTGGTCAGCTCTTAATCAGGTGATAGAAATGCTAAATGAAAACTTCAAATGAAAATCAATTTGTGTTTTTGGCATTGAGTTCGGAACCGAAAATAATGTTGAATGCTCTGGTTGAAGCGTGTTTGGTATGGTTTCCTGGTTTGTTTTTCTGGGGATATGTTTGAACAATTTTGGGAAACTTTTGTTTGGAATATAGAACGAAATTCAAACCAATTGTTGTATTCTTTTCTTATATAAAACATGTGTTTACAATTCGAGTTGAATGCAGCGTTGGGTATTTCATATTAATCATATTGTTAGATAGTTTTTGGATATTTATTTTGTTATTTTTGTAAGCACTACGTCCAATATTTTTGTACACTATGGAAGCTCTTCGCTGGAAGCTCAAGGCGTCGCACAAGGGTTAAAGGCAAGACAAAAGCATTTTGCAATTGAAGCCACTAATTGCCACTGAGATGCAGATGCACTTAACGATTTAGCATATAAATAGAGGGATTAGAATTAGTTTTAAACTATTCGATTGTCTTTATTTTTGGTTGGGTGTTTCGTTTCCGTTTGCCTTACCTATGCGCTTTGCTTGAACTGTAAATTTTGTTAGTATTTGGAACGAAAACAATTATATAGTCAGTCATATTAACTGCCCACAACCTGAACTAATCCCACACTAAGCTGGCCAATTCACCTAGCCGATGATATGTGGACGATACAGATACAGTTTGAGACAGAGAGAGAGAGATAGAGTGTGACTGATTGATTAATGGTTGTCTGGTTTTAATGCATGATACTATAGTAATTTCGATTGGTTTGTCGTTTCACACATGCAACGAAACTAAGGCAACGTATGCAATAAGTCCTACGCTTCGATCGAAATGAAAACGGAATTTATCACACAACCTGCGGCCACAACATGCTCATACTACACTTGGCTATTTTCATCATTCATCAATTCGTCACGTAAAATTGCATTGACACAGCGCGTGTTAGTGGGTTTAGCACTCGGCAGATGGGTATGGGTATGGGCACGACCCGCGGGTTAGTCCCATCAATTTTTGATTGATCAACGCAATTTTACGCTAGGCAGTAAATGAAATGGTATTTTGTTTAGCACTAATAAACATTAAATTTAGTTCAACACTTACGTCAGCATTTGGCTAAAAAGATATTCTTGAATGTGTTTAACCTTTTTAGTTATTTTAATTTTTTTTTTTTTGGTTTTTGGAAAGGAATTTAGCATAATTTCGTTCTATATGAAATAGATTTGAAAGACAGTAAAAGTTTGCTAACTGCTTGAAATAAAAAGATAATCGTTAGTTTACAAAAGCGTTCAACGAAACATTGGCTTGTACGTACGGAAAGAAAAGGGAAATTATAGTATACAAACAATATGTTTCGAGATAATTATTCTAGGAAAAAAGATCTATCTTAGTTCTGAGCACTGTAGTATACATATTTATAAGTACGAGTACGGTTATATATATATATATATATAGGTAAGCGAAAAGTTACGACGACGTGTACATAAAAAACTTGATTTGGAATTCGATCGATTGCTTGGTGGCAAATTAGCATTTTTAATATGGCAGCGGTGAGTGGAGAGAAAATCGTTTAGGCTACGTTCATTTACCAACACTATTCAACACTTTTCTATTGATTTTTTGTTTTCTTGTTTTTGTTTTTGGCTCAATGCTGCTGCCACGGCACAAATTTTCATTTAAAAAATCTTGAAAAATAAACAAATCTCAACAGTTACGTAGGTTAGTAAACAAAATATTACGCAATCTGCCGTGAATTAGTTTGTTAGGTTGGTTAAGTAAAGAAACGATTAATTAAAAATCAAATATCAACTCATTTTAGTACGCTCGCTCATTTGGATTGTTAAAAAATTAGTTTTTTAGTATTACATATAGTAGTTGAAAGAAACTATGCGCTAGTAGGAAATGTTTCATTTGTTTCATAATAATTTTTTTTTTTTTTGTTAAGTATGTTAAATAAATGCTTAGCGACGACAATTTGTTGTCGCACCTTCTTTCTGATTTGTTGTACGTTTTTTATGCACCGTTGGCAAGCCGGCACCGCCACCGCCACCCATCATCGTGTGATGTGTGTGACCATTCTGGGCTTGGGTCAGACTCTGACTCTGGTTTTGGGTGTGACTGTGACTTTGGCCGCCGGACCGAAGGGCGCCCAGGGATATGGACTTTCTCGGATAATCGCCGGCAGCGGCCCTAGACGTCGCCTCGCCGCCGCCCTTAATCCGTCGGACAGTGGGCCAAACGAATTGCAGGCGATACTCAGTGCTCAATTTAGTGATGGTCTTTTTCAATAGCCCATTTGACTCACCCGCCTGCGAAAGAGAAGAGCAGAATCACACAACGAAAAAGGAATTTTTTGTTGGGTTTTTAGACAAAAAAGAGAAGGAGAAAAAGAGAACGAGAACGAGAACGAGAAAAGAAAGCATTGCAATGTCGCATTGAGTGTAAGGATAAGTTTAAATATTTAAATATTAATCATAGATTAGTTTAGTATTTGATATTTGTTCGGGTTTTAAGTTTTGGGGACGATCAGAGCACAGTTAACATAGAGAAGAAGAGACCGGGTTAGTCATAGGTGGAGAAACAGAGAACGAGAAAGAGAAGAAATACACACAATACAAGTATAAATTGTAAATTTTGAACATCTATTACTAATTGCTTTAAAATGTTAAATAAATGCCCCGAAAATCATTTAAAATACGTTAAATGGCTAGATATCTAAAAGTTATAAAATATAAAATAAAAGTGAGATGAAAGTCGAAACATTAGCAACAAGTTAGAAATGTTATCAAAGCCCCCGGTTTTGACTACAAAAACTATATTCTCGGCAGTAGTTGTTTCGATTAAATTGCCTTTTTACCAGTAATTATAATAACTAAGTAGTTCACTGATATACATTAATAAATGTGGTGTCAAAAGGTTCCACACAAAAGAGATTGATAAGTAAATAAATCTGTTTTAATACCTAATAATAACACTGCCCCAATAAGTATACTATAGAACATTAAAACCAAGCCAAATTACCTTAAAACAAATGTAAAGCCAACTTTAATCTGCCCTGATCTATGTTCTTTCACATTTAATTCACCCACACAGAGATACAAAACAGACAGAGGGAAACTAGCATAAAAACCCTTTTACATGCATTACAAATCACAGACACAATAGCCACAATCAGAAAGGCAAAAGATATACTAAGTATTGAAAGTATCAGAGGATATTACAAGTGTATGAATGGGCAACGAAAAATCGATATACAACTTATGCAAATGTTGAAGGGTTTTGCAGATTAAAATTGCACATTCAGGTCGAGTAGACGCCCGACTAACTGACATTCTGTCTGACAACTCAATGGTGCTCCGACGGTCCACAGACTTACTGCAAATGTACGGACACATGCAATCATGCTCATGTGAGTTAATGAAATTTTCCCATAGCCGCAAACTCGTCGGGACGAACTACAAATGTTCAACAGCATGTCCTGCACGGGGAAAATTGCCAATAAAAGGACCAGAAAAGTTACAGACAGTGCGACACGGGGCCTATGAGTTTCGCAAGGGGGCTGGGGGTGAATTTAGGGGCTGACTGATAGACAGCATCTACGCTAATAGAAATTGTTGCGCGCCATCAAGTTTCGGTCCAATGGTCCGAGGCGCGTTCTATCTCTGATCGGAAATGGGAGACAGCTTCTATCTCTGTGCAGATTTCTCCCAGCTTTATGTGGCGCCACCTACCGACGATTGACAATCGGACTATTGAGAATTGTTGAATTTATGGGTCTTCAATTTGCAAACTTTGCTTATAAGATTTTAGATGGAAATCTGCCTTGCTTGGCGTTTAACAGAGTTCTTTGTTTTTACTTCTCGCCCTTTCAAGCTCTTTAAAGTAGTAGCTAGTCTACTTGGACTATGAAATCTTGATTCATTAGAATACATCTATTTGGTCATAGCTTAAAATAATTTAAATAATCTAAAATCATGAAATCTTTTATATAAAAAAATAACATTTCAAACATCGCACTGGAAAAAATGCATCTTTATCTAAATCCTTAAAGGGCTGCTGTTTCTTAATCATTTTTCAGGTTTCCTTAGAGGTTTACTATCAACTAGATGTCACCTTTTTATCAAGCTTCTGATTTTAAATTAAGAAATTATTATGTGATTTTCACTACTACTCTTCCGTATGGCATACAACATCAAGATGATATTCAACCTCAAAGAGTCCCCCCAATAATATGTTAACTTATTTTACCATGCAATTGGGGACTTGAAAATCAGAAATACACATACATACAGACACCCAGGCACGCGAAAACGTAAGTATTGAATTTATTTGGTTAAGATATAGACAACAACTATTGAATTGGACACCCGAGTGCTCTGGCTGCCGTGCAGTGCCATCCATCTGACAATTGTGTACCTGTTTTCTTGTGGTTCCGTCGATCTCCGTTGCAATGGGATACGCACGTCCATTGGGCACGACGGGTGGTCCCTCCGATTTGCTGCGTCGCGAAGGCGTGGCGCCCCTCTCCTCCGACTGCAGATAACAAGAGAGAGAGAGAGAGGAGAAATGGTGGCATTAAAGATATACGGGCTTGTATAGTTAATTAGCTGGCCATTAATATTACGCATACGCCTTGTTGACGTGCGTCATGAGGTGAAGTCAATTAATTATGTATTGTCAGGCTGCTCACGATAGTATGTCAAAAGCACACTCTCACCGGCATACTTATTTGCAAACAGGTGAATTCAGGGCAGTGGCATAGAGGGGAATAATATGAAAGGGATAATTTAACGATTTTTCTTTAATATTCTTTATTTATGTAAAAACCTTTCTAAAAAGCCTTTAACATTATTTATTATACTCATTAATTATTGTTAATTGCTTGATTCAGTTATCCATTAACTCATTTTTATGAGCTTTTATAAGAATAAGATATAAAAATAGTTTAGAATCCGAAAATTACTTTTAAAACAGACTTCAAAATTAAATCATTAAAGATGTTTAACTATTATTTGTTATTTTTAAGTACAATTTCTGATTAAATATTACATATAATATATTTTTTTGAATATTATAATTTCTAATATAAATATTTAATATGAACCCAGAAAACCTAAACATCTGAATAGATGCCCCGGAGGCCCTCACTCCCCAAAAAGCGCACCATCTGCGCACGCCACTGATTTTCGCACACGTATCTCAATGTCCTTGCAACATGTGCCGCTGTGTGCCTCATTATTAATTAGTCTACCGTCGGAAAGGAGAGGCGGAAAATGAACTAGGAAAGGACCAGCCTCATAGGGAACTTTTGTGAACGGCTTTTGTGTATTTCCTGCGGCATTTGAGAGCGTCGACATTTTTATGAGGGCCGCGGCTTAAACGCATTAACCCTAATGCCAAACCTCCCGTAAAGGCAACGACTCTCATAAGCCCATAAATATACCATATTCCCATATACTTTTAAATGAAAACTTTATACTCTTTAAGCCTAATTAAACCAAACAATTTATGCTGAGTACTAAAAAGGTGTAAAATCAAATGCTTAACTTTTGGCGCGATTTTAATCGCTAATAAAAAGTACATCTAACTATTTAAAACCACATTGGAATGACTGAGAAAACATAGAAAAACATAGAGTATAATAAATAACGAAGATTCTTTTTTTATGTTTTGGAATGCCAGAATGCTTTTTATATTTCTCTCATGGTCCTCTTCAAATGTCAAAAGGGCATAAAGTTTGTGGTGCCATAAATTGAAAATACTGTTAGATGTGGAAAGCTAGCTAGGTCCTTACAATTTTTTAGCTCGTTCATGGAGATGTTGAAATGTACAACAATTTTGCATATTTACGAATGGACATAGTCCCGCCCACAACTACGTAAGTGCAAGCATATGAGCTTGGATTTGGTTTTATTTGCCACAAGGTTACGTGATTACATTACGCAAAAAATATGAGGATATATGTTACGTATTATAAATACAATGTAATGATTAAATTATCTTTAAAAAAACGAAAGAAAATTACTTTTAATTATACAAATTAGGGTTTTAAATAAATTCCGATTCACTTCCGTTCATTCAAACACCAAATGAGTTTTGATGCTTTATAAAACCTAATCTATTTTTCATAAGAGCCATCTGTAATATTCTTTTCTTCATTCAAAATTTAAATATTTAGTATTTAACTTGAACGTGTCGCCTTAGGGTAAGCTTGTCGTAGGCTTTGAGGATTCTTGAGTGACACTTACTCTCGCCAAACGATGTGCACTGGCATCTCGTCGTGCATCTGTATATTCCGATCCTATAATAAACTCGTGCGATTTATATGCTAATTCTGGACATTTTTTCCGTCGCGGCAATGGCGGCTCATTTGTTGGTCCTGCAGATGGGCAAAATCCAATCGAAAAAGCGTATCAGAACGAGATCAATAAATAAGTCCGTGACAATAAGGCGCAAGACAAATGTCCTTGCTACTCACCAACAAATTGACTTGGATTTGGGGCTGGCGCCCGTCGCACAACCTCTGGCCGCGAGTTTCCCGTAAATTCATGCCAACGATAAGTGCTCCGATACTCCGAGTGGAGCTGCTGGAAGGAAAGATAAAAGATGCCATTGCGTTAAGTCAAAAATCAGATGCACAGCGGAAAAAGTTATTGATGTATTAAAGATAGTTAAAGGTTTGGAAATTATTGGGAGGCATGGCCTTTATTCCATCCTCAAAACTATCCCATTTGCTAAAACGTAATAAAACGTTTCCTCATTGTTAATGCAAATATTAAATAAACTGGCAATTGCTTGTAATTTTTATAGTATATTAACAAAAGAATTTATTTGAACATTTTTTCTAGTTTTTCCTCCATTGATTAAGGGTTTCTCTTTAAGTTTTTCCTGTTAGCACAGACAATAGTTGCAATTTAACATGGATAATAATTACAGCCGAACGCATGACAAATACCACAATGAGACCAACAAATAGCTAACCACTTCCACATATGGCTTGGCCAGGCCACATGTAAATATTTTCATTTGCCAGGGCCAGACTTTTGGGCCCAGGGCTGTCGGCCGATTGGCCAGTTAGTCAAACAGTTTCATTCCGGGCTCTTGGCCAAATTGCGGTTTGTCGCATTTCAATGCGGCAATACGTCCATGTCCACCCACTTTCTCCATTGCAACTGCAGCCATTTGATAATTGCAACAATGGCCAAAGAAAAATCCATATTAATGGCCTGTTTTCTACTGCAACAGTTACTCTTACTGCCACTTTGGCAGTTACTGTTTGTGTTATTTTGCGACTTATTTTATGGCCACGACAGCGCGTATCGATCTAAGCCCAGAACAGACTTGGACATTTCGAGCAGAAGTCGTTGCATGTGAGCTGTAAATTGGGTTAAGCTCTGCCAAACACAAACTGGCTAAGACAGCTGCAGCGACAGTCCTGGCCAACAGACCAGGACACATTCTCGTGAAGCAAGCAGCCAAGTCACTCGATTTAATTATGGCCCAACTTAGCAGTTCACCCTGCCGTTCCTGTTCCTTCCAAGAATTTACCAGTGTCTACCTGGGCTTAACTTTCATTGTCTCGACGTCGTTTCCTGCTCCACTTTGCTACAATGGAATAATTGCCGGCTGGCACGCAATGTCAAAAGACAGTAAACATTATATTAATTATTTATAGTAACCATTTCCTTGGTTTAATTTTAATTTTTAAATACCTAAACGGGGTTGGAAACAAAGTCATTCAATTAATTATAAAGAAAAGGGCAATTTATCTTTTTCTTTATTGTTTTAACAGTTGATTTAAGAGACATTATATATAAATCTTTTTGAAATTGAGAGGAGGAAGCTAAAAACTCTCAACTTAATCTTAAAAGGACTTTTTGACTTGAATGAGTTTGACTCAACAGAACTTTTTTCATTTTTTTCCTGAAAAAACTCCCTTTTTATGAGCATTATAAATCCAATTTGCTGTATCTCTGAGATAATCGCTCACGCACATCAACAAAGCACTTAATAAATTAAGCCGCAATAGCTCTCGCATCCCCTATTTCATCCAGAGAACGGGGTGTACCCTTAACCGTTAGCCAAACAATGACCCCAGGAGCAATTAACCCAATTGCTGGCAGACCCCTTCAGTCTAGACACACTCCAATATCCGGCAGCGTTTTACACCAATTAAGAGGAGCTGTGGCAAATCATTCCTCGGCAATCAATAAAGCTCACTTGGCCGGAAAGGATCGACTGCCACGCCTTCTGCATAGCAATACCTCGACGGCACGCACCTTTTGCATAATTTAGCAGTAAGAACTCACTTTATTGGAGCCGCTAAAGGAAAGCTCGAGCCTACGTGGGTTCGTTTGTCATATGAATTGGCAGTTGATGTCAGGGGCGTCGCCTTCGCTAGCACTGCCAAAAGTGAGCGGGGAGGATGTGGTGCCCGCCACGTGGCAATGTTACACCTGAACATATTGTTAGAGTACATAACATATATATATATATATATAATATATTTACGACTCAGCCAACTTTCAGTACATATCCTGGGCTGCTGCATCCATTTATCATGTCATGTGAGAAGGTAAAAATGAAAAAAAAAAATATATATATGTTTCCAACTGATTTATGTGGTGGTTCAATTGCGGTCACCAAATGCAGCCGCACCCCAGCATAAATATTTAAATATTATGTATCCGGTTTTTTTTTCGAGAGTACATTAAATATTAATGTCATATGAAAGTTTAAATATTGTGCGGCTTTTGGGGCCAGTGAAGGAGAATATGTATAGTTTGGGGAAATCATTTTGCTTTAAATTGTCAGCATTCAGGCGAGAGAGACGGCAATCCCTCAGCTGGGAGACACTTAGTCGTCCTTCTGTCCGGGTCCCTCCCTGTGCAGTGATGTTGAAATCCTGATAAGCCTGCTGACATCTCAACTATCCCCCAGCTGACAGATGGGCGGGCCAGTTGGTTGCCAGAGTAGGTACTTTTAATTAAAATTTTAAACGCTGACGAGTTTACGGCTTAAAGGCGTCCAACCGGTGGGACCAAGTGATTTTTAATGGAGTTTTCAAGAGTTTTCAAGAGTTTAGTTCCATTTATTTGTCATCAAAACTTGGCACATAGATCAATTCCCAATTTGTGATGTCCCTAACTATCCTATAAATTAAATGTCCACGTTGCAGACATATTTCTTGTATAGGTTTTCCCATATCCGATGCACATACTGGTGATAAATTTATGGCTTATGGGTGGAAATTCAGTATTTTTCGTAGCATACTTGCAGGAGTCAGTTGCACCATAATCTACACACACACACACACACAAACGTCTCTGACCGTTCAAGTGTGTTTGTCTGCGTTAGGGGTTGGGAGAAATTCGTGTGCGTGTTTAATCTACCCGAAGGGACCTTTCAAGTTTTATGCGGGGAAAACAAGCAAAATGACACCTCGAAGCATAGTTATCGCCTCCGAGATCCTTGTTTTGCGGTCTCATATGTTTGTGTGTGTGTATTGGCGTAGTCCTTTGAAGTGCCAACCACATTTCTGGGGAACAAGAAAATGTCTTTGTCCAACGCTATTTTGGGGGTGAGGTTGGAAAGTTTGTTTCATATTCTGCAGAAGACCGGTGAATGGCACAGGAAATAGCAGAATTAGCGGTTGAAAAGTTTTAATTTTTTATTTTCATGACTTTTCTAATTAAAATACTTAAAAGTATGGTTTTCATTCTAATTCTAAGCATGTTTGAAAAATCCATTTATCTAAATATATTTTACCTTTGCCTTCTTATTATTTTTCAAACTATCGGATTTAATTAATTTAAAAATATCCGTTTTTATTTATTTAATTAAATCATTCTTTCATAGCCTTACCAAAAATCCATCTAAATTTGCCACAAAGTGTTGCACAAACATATTGCACTTTGCATAACAAAAGCTGTTAACAAATATTTAGCTAGAGCTATGCAAATTGTTATCTTATCGGTAAACTGCAGTTTTTTATAAAACTTACTTTCTTGTTTATTCAGTTTTGCTACTTTTGCCGCAGCCCTCGACTTGTTTGGAAAGTTTTTTCATTTACTTTTTGTTTACGATGCATTTTTGCCATTTGACACCATTTTGTCTGGCACAGACAACAGCCGCATACACACGGCTGCTTTTATGGTTTCCGCCGGCCAAGCCGAGCCCACAAAGCACCTGGCCAGGTGGGTTGTGCACCCCAGGTGGCTTAGCCACAGCCGGACTCCGGCCAGCCCAACCCCTACAACCTCCATTTTTCAACGGTGCGTGCCTTTGTGCCACTGTGGCTTAGTTTGCTCGATTGCTCAACTAACTTGGCCTGTGGGATGTTTGCTGCCATTTTGCGTGGTCTGCGCCGGCAATTAATTCACTCAGCAATGGCCCCAGGCCTCCAGGAATGATGCTCCTGCCACAAATTTAATTGCCAGCTGCATTGAAATGAGACACGCCTCCCAAACAGCCCAACTGACTGACGCAGATTGACTGGCAGACAAGAGTCGGATAATGATTGCAATACATTTAAAAAAAATACTGGCAATGATGTTATTATACAAAAAAAGCAATGTTTCCAAAAATAAGTTCCCATGACTCAGTCATGTTTATGTGGAAATTTCTTTCCCTTTCTTTTTTGAAATAAAATTGCACTTTAAATTATTAAATCAATACTTGTTTTCAACCATCAATCATTATATCAAATTATAATAATATTAAGGAGACATTAAAAGGCCATATTTAATATTAATTTTGTGTGCAAAATAGCAGGCTTTGGGTTCTTAAATCTTTTTTTTTTGTACATAAGCATGTTTTTCCAGACTGTAAAAAATGGAACCACTGGAGGTCGTCGCCTAACGAGGCACATTGGCGAACCCAACCCAAACCAAAGCCAACCCAAGTCAACTCCGGGCTGGAGGTCACCTTCATTAAATTAAAGAACACTGCTCATTTGCATGGGCGCCTTCTTTCCGCTCTCTCAGTTGGCTTCGTCCATAAATATGGATTTAGTTTCCGTTCAAATAAAAGCAGAACAACCTGCGGACAACATTTAATTAGTGGGAATTAAATTTACAGCCGTAGCGAGGCTTTTAATAGTCTCCTTTAATAATATTATAAAAAAATATATAAATAGACAGTGCAGCTTGCATTGGGAACAAGAACTAGGATTTTAATGAGATGATTAAATTATGTAAATATTGTGAGCGTAAAAACTAAGCAAAAGTTTTGAATAAACTAAAGGTTTTATAGACTTATTATGTTTTTTTAATAAGCTTTGAAAAAACACATATGCTATTTTGGCTGAGAATTCAATCAGAAAAACTTTAATGTTAAATTTATTGTTACTTAATCCATTAACTTTTAACAAATTTCCAGAAGAATATCAACGATAAAAATAATTATACAACCTAAACAGTGTACTCATGTTTTGTACGAAGGTTGAAGTTGATTTCTATCAGATTTACATCAAACAGTGATCAGAAAATCATTTACAAAACTTACTTACTAAAAAATGCATAAAATAACTTTAAAAATTGTAAAAGTTACATCAGTAAAACTTAATTTTCTCCTAGTAAAACTCAAAACTTTACTATTCCGCAACAAGAGTAAGTAATTTGGGTTTTCGCAAATTAAATTGATTTCACACGGAAAAGTTTAGTCCCCCTTGCCAACATCATTTTCGCGGTTTTCGCCACCCAACGAACTTTGGGAAAACTCCTAAGCCACAGATTGCCAACGAGTTATGCAACAATTTAATGTCAACATACAATTAAGCCTGAAAAGAGCGTTTCCAAAGGCTGTCGTTAAACTCAGCGCTGCGAGTTATTTGCCCCCAAACCCAAAGTCAGACGGCAAAAAAGGACACACAGACTGGCAGACAGACAGGAAACAGGAGTTGAGAGGGCGACACACACATACATAGAGACGACAGCTGAAAAGTCATTTGTATGCAACCGCAAATCGAGGGACATTAAACTTTTAAGACGCTTTTATTGCTCTCCCCACAGTCCACATCCCACGGCCCACCGACCATGTGCTCCACATCCTCGGTGTCCTTTTCAATTCTAATCCTTATACCTTTTCGGTCCGCATGGCTCAGGGCCTTTGGCTTTGGCTTTGATTCGACGGCTTAGCGTTGACATGGCTGTCGATTTGACAGCCTGATATTTATATGGCCCAGTCCATGGGCAAATCTCAGTCAAATTGTTTGTGGCAACGGGCGAAAAATCCAACGGCAAAGCTCTATAAATTCTGCATAAGTCAGCGGACTCTGTAATTTTCTCAACTTCATTTTATTTCACTTAGAACCAGACCAGAAATAACATACATTGTATTTTGCGGAAATATATATGCTGCTTTCAGGCACGTTTTCTGCTTTTTAAGGCCAGACAGAAAACGCCATAAACACCTTTTCAACAAATGTAGCTTGGATTTTGCATATAAAGTGCACTCTGAACCGGGTTGCAGTTTAGCTAAATAGAAGAAAGTTAAATGCATTTAAAGAGAGGACTTTTTAGAATGCTTTTCTGGCAACAAAAAAAATAAAGAATTTAATCCGGATTCTTAACTAGAATTCGTTAACATGAATTTAAAGGTAAAATTAAGGCAGCTTCCCAATTTCCTAAGAAAATGCTCTTAGCATGTTTCTTTTTTTTGACATTCTTAACTTCATAACTTATTCCTTAACTGTTTTTACATAAAGAAACTGAAAGGCCCTTACTGAGGTAACTCAATCTATATTTATGCACACCCTCCATCCTTTCATTTTATTTGTGCAAATTACCTTATGATTTCCCTGCATTTTGACAGCATTAACCTTTGAAATCTCTTTGGGAAAACAAATGAAAATTAAAATCCATTTAAGTTATCAAATTCTTTCCTTACACACTCCGTCAGCCGGAGACAAAAGGAAAACTTTTCACACATACTTGGGCCGAGAAATTGCCGCACTTCCTGAGCAATTTATGAGACAAACTTTTGTGACACCTTCTTCTCCACCTTGGAAAATATTCGTCATATTTCCAAGCAGAATGTAACTTAAATTATGTGCAAATACGCCGGAAGGCGAGGGCGGGAAAACAAAAACACAGGAACGTTGGGCATATTTAATTGCGTTTTCCTGTCTGTCCTTTCTGTCCTCGAGCCAAAACTTCAAATGTCTGAGCCGGCAAGAAAGATACTCGTATTTGTATCTGCATCTGCATTTCCATATTTGCATCTGCTGCTGCTGCTAAGCTTTATTCAATGTTGAACAATTAAAACGAAATTCGATACCGCCTTTGAGCTCTTTAACAACAGCAGCAAAAAAATAGGGGGAAAAATAAAGAAAAACTATTTTCCGCCGCTTGTGCGTGCCTCGGACGGTTTTTGCTTTTGTTTTCCTTGTTCAGCGATTACCGCACGAGTGCTTTTTGTCAGTGTGCGGGTGAACGAATCTAGCTGCCTGGGTATTGGTGGGTATCTGTGTGCGGGTGAAACGCTCTGCTTAGTGCACTCATGTGAATAACGACGCTGTCGACAACGCGACATTCCCATCGATGGCACGCGCTTAGTCTAAGGTGCCCCAGTACCCTGAAAGCGGTCTAGGAATCATCTTAAGCGTTGCAAATGTATTTCCTAGATAATATTTTTATTAATATAATAACTAATAAAATTAAAAAACACTATAAAGATAAGACTGAGGGTTATATACATTCATCTAAAATCAAGTAAAGCTTTTCTGTTGCAATCTATCAATTTTCTTGCTTGAACTAGATTCATATTGAGTTATTTTTTAAGAAGTTTGAACATTTAAATATTTTAACTTAATAACATTTCTGATATTAAGGAACTTTTAAGGTGATGTAACACTTGTAACATTATAAAAACTAGAAATTATACGATTAAAAACTGAATTTCTTTTTCCGTTAAACAAATTTAACATTTTAATTTCAAAAATCAGTGTATCAAATTTCGTTACAACCCAGGCATTTCATTTTGCTCCTGGCTCTTCACTTCCTTTGGCGTCTCTTTATCTAGCCGCAGAATCTGCTGGCAATTTGCAGCTCCTCCAGGCTGCAATCAAAATGCATTCCGAATGAGAATTTCCCATTATATAAGTACACCGAACTTACGTCAGCCGTAAAAGGAAACGAAACGCAAGGAAAAATAAGCGAAAAACAAAATTAAAAAGCCGCAAACAAATGTGACGTCAACTTCGCCGTGAAAGCATTTCGGCATCCTTCGAATCGTCGTATTGCCGCTTTTCCGCTTTTCTCACAACAAAGTCAAGTCATTATGCCGGAAAACTTTAGCAGTTATCAGCGCATTTAGATTATTCACAGCCATTGTTTTCACAAAACACGAAGTTTTCACTAAACTAAAATAAACAAAAATGTGACAAAAATGCAAAAAAGCGTAAAAACTTGCTGGAGCCTGAAAATTCTTTTTCTCTCATTTTCCTTTCTGGTTGTGACAGATTATATGCCTTTTTCTAGTTCCTGAAGTTACCCTCATTTGCAACTGGGATAGGCTAATTTGATTAATGGGTAGGAAAATAATAGTTTGAGTTAGGGTAAACTATAAATTACATCACTCATTACGTCAATAAAGTCAGCCTGAAGATTAAATTACACCAATTTCTTCTCAGCTTTCATTTAAGACGAAAAGTTTTAACTGCTCTTTGTAAATTTGCATTTTATGCATTCGTCTATTTACGCACTCTTGAAATTACTTGGTTTGCAGTAAAAGAGCTGTCTAGCCAGGAAGCAGGCAATCGGAAGTGATTATCAAGAGCTTGGAGCTGATGAGTCTAAGCGAGAAATTCCTTTAAAAGAGGTATATCAGGAGTTTATTTATGAGCCTCAGTGGTAAATAAACTAAACTATGTTCCCTGGAACTTCGAGACTTAACATATTTCTTTTTGGCAAAGATTTTCTACTTAACTTTAAAATTTCATTTACTGAGCCCTAATTAGTATAAACACATATTACTCACAGCCAATTTTTAAAAGGTTTTATAAGTTAAATATCGATTTTCATATCTGTTTAGAAACAAAACCAAAATTATTCACCATTTTGTATGTTCACAGATACACAAAGCTGTATAGAAATCATAAACTTTTATAAATAAATAGAAAAGAGCTAAGCACATTTTCCCAAGCATTTTTTATCAAATTCAATTGCCAACATATTTTGTTTAGTTTTCAGATTGTCATGTCCTAATCCCGACTTTGCTGAAACAAAAGCATGTTTTCGACAGACATGTCTGCCACACATTGCGCAATCAGCGAAACTTAGCTGGCACCAGTTAATCTGAACTTGGTTTGTCGTGGAGCGGAGTTGGCCAAATCCCTCAATGCCGGCAATTGAAAATACTGAACGCTGGTTGAATGCCATTAAGACAATGCAGCACTAAATTGCACTGCAGCATACGAAATGCACATCTGTATCTGAATGGATATTTGTGCTGATGTTTGTGCGAATACATATCTCTTGGCTGTGCAAATAATTGTCCATTGTGTGCTCTGTTTTTTTGTTGCTTATGTCTTCTTCATGTTGCAGTTCTATTTCTGTTTTAGCCGCATATCAAATGGCCATTGCCGCTGCAAGGCTGCACAGTAATGTGGCAAATAATGTGAAATTATAGTCAGTCAGTGAATGACAAAGTGCCAGGCAATGTTTTTCCTTGAAGAAAATTCAGCACAATACAATGGAAGTCTTGATGTGGCCATGTAAATATTTACTTGAATTTAAATTTTGTTAAAATATTTGGAAAATTCCTGGATACAACCGAATTATTCGGCTGACATCACTCCAATATTTTAGGAATTTTATATATGTATTTAGATATGCATTACTCCCGGCCAATTGGCAGCGACTTCCCTTTGGGCTTGCCAAAAGATGGAGCTAACACATTACTTATAAGCAAATAAGGTCAGATGAGAGGGATAGGACAGGCCCCCTCTCATGGCCACTTAAATATTTTACGCTTTTGTATTGTTAAGCAAAAGTTTTTCCCATCCCGCCGGCGAAACGCATAAAAAATGCATACGCACACCAGTTCTCATATCGTTTATATAATGGGATTTGCACACACACACTCACACACTTCTATACACATTTAGGGTTTGTTTGTGTTGGCCAAGTCAAAAAACAAAAGCGCAGCAAAAGTGGCAGCACTAGAAGCTGAAAGCGTGGAACATTTAACTTTTTCTCTGAGTAAGGAATTTTTTCTGCGCTCTGCATTCGCGGCTGAAAAAAGTGGAAGTGCAGCCAAGGATTCTAAGAGCCTGAAAAGCTAGATCAGGTAACAAAAATATTTCACTAAGCCAGGAGAAGAAGAAAAACGTGAATATAACAATCGCTATAATTTACGACGAGGTACGGATAAAAAAGGCGTTAAGTACCTGAAGTACGCAAAAGTAATTTATGCAAGTCAACCTGCGTTTAAAACGGATTTAAGTTGGCAAAAAGTTGTGATATAATGTAATATCCTTCCAAATGACCATATAATAAATCAGGAAATTGTTTTAAAAATATGTATTACTCGTAATGTAAAGTCGTAGATCAATATTTAGATAGGAATTTAATGAATTCATATGGAAAGTAATCTCAAAATATTTGTTAGGTTGATTGAATTACTGAGATAGCTGTATGATTCTTTAAGGAGTAGATTTAGACATTGGGTATGTGAGTTATTTCAGCGAAATTATAAAATAACTGCTTTTTATTTCATTTAGAGAGAGAGATGAATCGTGTGCTTAAGTCGTCAAATAATCTTGAAGAATAAATCTGCTAAGATATTACAAATTCAGTTTGTGCCAAGAATATAACTCTACGAAGCTACACCTTATTCTTTCCGATGTCTAAAAGCTTTACTTGCTGTTAACTGACAAAGTAATGTCTTTAAGAACCTTTCGAGCTCCTTAAGCATTATGGCTACAAGATTCCCTCACTACTCCAACCCCAAACCGTCCAATAAAATTACTATCAGCACTGTCAGCATCAACAGCCCCTTGCAACTTGGTCGCCAGCCAAGAGCCAGCCAACATGAGAAGGGGTCACAGGGCAGAGGGCTAAAAGGGGTTTTTGAAGACTGCGTCAGTGCAGCAACGACGGCATGCTGGGTGCCATGTATATAGCATAGACCATATAGCATATGGTAAATGCCATGTGGCACCTGGCAGGCCGTTAGCCCGGCCCTGTAATCCATTCACTTGTGAAGGGAAATTATTATAATTGCATTAGTTCAAAGGCAGAAAATTGAAATTGAAATTCGTTAGGCGATGTGATGGCACGGTCCTGGTTCACTCAGGATGTTGATGGATGGATGGTTGGATGGCTGGAAGGACTGAAAAGTGGAAATACTGAAGCCAAAGTTGACGTAATGTGCCAAGGATGGGGCGTTGCCGTATGGACCAACTCATTCGGTTAATGCTGCCGTTTTGCAAATTAATAAAAACTAATCAAATTATGTTTTTTCTAGACATTTTTCGGCTCCTTCCTGCACTAAATGAGATAAGACGGAAATGATCAGCAAATAGCTTATAATTGGCTTTTAATCGATGTCCTAAGAGCCGCTTTTAGCAAGCATCAAATGTTTCTGCTTCTGCTTTAATGGAAAAAGTTGGGTTCCATACAAGTTCTAATCGCCTGACATTGATGAGCACGACTTGATAGACATTTCGTGCTCGTTCGACATTCGTGTGCACTTTTTAATGGCTGTCGAATAGGAAAATCAATATGAAAAAGTTGTTGCTGATTAACACGCTAAAAGTACCAGCTCACATAAAAAAACAAACAATCAAGGCTATCATAAAGTTGGTAGGAAAATTCAGGAGCAGGCAAAATGATGGATAAACTATCTTTGGCTATAAATTATCAAAAAATGTATATCTCCCTTTGGGATAGGAATATATAAATAATTTTAGAGTTTAAAATTTTAAAAATCGGCTTTTTAAAACATATTTAAAGCCTGAAGTAAAATTCTTGTAGCACAAGACTATTATTCGCAAATTTGATCAATAAAAATACAATTAACAATAAACATTCCAAGCCAATTACGAATATTAAGAAACCAGCCAAATGTTTTCCCAAAATAAAATAAACAACAATAAAAAGCAAGTGAAATAAAAACTTCTTCGAAATGTACAATTTTTATATGCGCTCCGCATGCGATTCACTGATTTGTGTTGAAAATATGCAAATAACCAAATGACTGACTGCCAGAAAATGCAATTGTAAAAACAACAGAAGTCCGGAAAAGCTGAAAAAGGGAAATCTCTCGTGCGACATGTGCATACCCCTCGACCTTTCCTTCAAACATTTAACCAGTCAGTCAGGTTGTTTAAACTTTTTCGTGTATGTCAGTAAAATTCTGAACTGTTTTCCCTTACAATTTAATAATAGCTGGAAAAAAGTTCATTCTGCACCAGAGTGTTTTACATTTTTTGATTTCACACTAACCGCCTCCGCACTGTTGACCCCAAGTAATTAGAAAACTTTTCACTACTCTAAATACAGCTCTTGCTTCAAATCCACGGAGATTCCACATCGGTTTTCAACAATCGCCAAAAAGACAAAACAAAAAACTTCATATTCCCTAGGCTCCAGGGTCCTCGGGTGGGTTGAGTTTTCCTTTGGTTTCCCCCAAATTTTCGGTTCTGGCAATTGAGGCAATTGTTGTGGGAAGACAGTCGAAGAAATGTGCAAATTGGACTCGTTAGTTGCAATAAGAAGAGTTTTCCGGAGTAGACGGAAAAAGAGTTGCCTTGGTATAGTCCCACTCTCTTGCTGCACCAAAGAAGTTCACAGTTTTCTATTATATATGTATAAATCTCTAGGGAAACAGGTACCAATAGCCTCGATACTTAAGCTTACTAAGAGCAAAAAGATTAAATTATTAAACACATTTAAGGCAAAATTTTTCTACCTTAACTTTTTACCACAAATATAGACCGCCAGCACATACAAAATAAGCCGTAATAAAAGTTTGGTTAGTATGTTGTGTGTGACAGTGCCGAACTCTTCGCAGTTTCCTGCTTTCAGATGATAACATGGGCAACAAAGGCAACCACCTCGCTTTCACACAATCCAACGGAAGATGTTGCTGGTGGTTATAGACGGAGGCAAACAATAGTGCGGATATAACTGCGAGTGTCAGTGGGAGATAACTCGGAAGATTTGAATGAATGTACACTGATGAGTTTTTTGCATTTATCATTTTTTAACAAGTTACAACTAAGGAAAACTATAATAAAACTTAAAAGAACTATAAACTATTTTCTAATTCTATCAAAGTTATCCCCAAAAAATTTATTCATAATTTAAAAACTTTTCTTTTAAGAAAGTGTGAGTCCAAATTTTTGAAACGTCTTTAGTTTCTAAATATAACTATTCATTTTAAATTTAGACATTTAAAGGTTGTCTAACTATTGAAAGATAAAAACGTTTTTAAGAACGTCTGCAATAGCAATCTCTTTTCACTCCACTTTTTCGCCGGTGCATTTCAGGGTGACGCCCAGCTGACTGCAAGGAATCGGCGAATCGATCCGGGGAGTGACTAAGAATTAAGCATGGCGGTAACCATATGCGAGCTGAATCGATAAGCGTGTGGCATGCAACCGACGACCGACTGGCGACACTTAGCCGGCACTTGTTGTTGCTACTGGATTAGTGGGTGGACCAGAGGGGGGTCGGCGGAATGGGTGGGCATACAGGAGTAGATGGGGGAAGGTGTCGCCATAAAAGTTTGACTACC
This sequence comes from Drosophila eugracilis, assembly GCF_018153835.1. Classification (NCBI taxonomy): domain Eukaryota; kingdom Metazoa; phylum Arthropoda; class Insecta; order Diptera; family Drosophilidae; genus Drosophila; species Drosophila eugracilis. Next base: position 790,181 of record NW_024573893.1, on the reverse strand, counting down.
CTGCTGCGCTGATGTAATACCGCAAGACAATTTTGCCTCGAACGTCATATGGCTGAACAAGCAAAAGGGAAACAACAACAAAAACTCCGAGTAAAAGCCGGCTACAAGGTGCTCTCTTCGAGTGCTCTTGCTATCTCTCAGCTGCCGCTTTCTCCAAAAGTCCGTTTTCATTTCTCTCACCATTTCTCTCTAAGCTGCACATGCGCGGGATCTTGATACGATGGAAGGTTGTACCACACCACTTTGTGCGCAATGTGAAAAGTGTAACTCTGTTTAAGCTACAGTACTCCTTGGCTAATAGGAGAAAATATATTGTACGGTGGAAATAAATGGGAATCCAAAACCAAAACGCGCTTTTTTCGAAGTTTCAAACTTTTTAAAGCAACCCTTTAGAAATAATTTTAAAAGTTTTATATATATGTAATAAAGTTTTCGTTTCGGGAATTTCTACTGTTCTTTGTGGAATGCATACTGTGAGATTCTTTTCTCCTACAATCCACAATCTTATATATTGTCGTGGCAAAGTTGATGAATCAGCTGTTTTGCACAGAGACTGGAAGGCAGCGTTGGAAGGCTGGAGAGCGTTTCCTCGGTCGACCATCTCCGGCGGAGTCCGTGTCCGGGTCCGGGTCCGAATTCGGGCGCTATGTGGCACCCCGGCCGGCCACAGCTGTGGGCCCAAACAAGCCACAAGCTATGCTATTGATTTTCTGCGCCTTTTCTGCCTTTTTGGCCATTTTTCTTGCCTTGGTTCCGTGTTCAGTGTTTCTTTTTATTTTATTTTTTTTTTTGGCTGTTACTTACTTTACGCTGACGCGATTGCGATTGGTGTCGAGCGTAATGCAAGTTAATTTATTCGCTGCCAGCGAATTTCAGTTATTTACCCTGGGACTCCATTTATATTCGGTCTATATAGTCTGGAAATAAGCACAGAAATATTGCATGCCGCTGGACAAACGATTTGTGACGGCACTCCAAGGATTGCAGACGTAAGGTGATATTGATCAACGTTATGAAGGCTGGTAGGGAAATGTGGCCAAGGGGAAATCCGTTAAGTGGAAGAGATCAAGGAATCGCAAAAGAAGATTAATTTTAGCGAGTGCTTTTATAAATCAAGATAAATTGAGCTAATGACTTTTATCTGGATTTATTGTTTCCTATAAAGTCTATTATCTAAATATGACAAATTGAATTTTTAGGAAATTATACTTTTAAATTAAATTTATACAGTTCTATTTATCACAGGTATAACTGTGTAAATGTAACGTACATATGTAGTCTGCATAATTAAAATGTTAATTATGATTTTGGGAATTATTATTCACCTCATTTTTCATGTTAAATTTCTGCTCTGGTCCCCTGAGTCTGCTTTAACCCTCCAATATAATGCCGCAAATGGAATGTAAAAATCCCCCAATATTAAAAATGCACCCTAATCCCACAATTCTTCGAAGCGAGTCATAACTCAGGACAAGTCACCCCATTTTCGGCTGCAGCCCCCTTTCACTTGTCGCCTGCAAGTATGCAATAAAAATCTATTATGTGTCGTCCTACACACAACACACACACAAACGCGGATTCAGACAACTGTCGTACATAAATCAAACGATTTGGACGCTATAAACGAAATGTACGCTGTCTGCAAACTGGGCTAAGAGGCTAAAGCAGAGAAATCCAAGGAAAACAGGCTAAAAATAACTTAAGGACTCAATCGCTGGCAAAAATGTGGATTATCCTGCTTCAAGTGCTATGAAAAACATAACACAAAATAGAACTTCTATTGGGGTTTTATGGTACAACAAATAATGTTATGAAGAATGTAATCAATGCAATATACATGTATATCATCATAATAATTTATTAATATTTTATATATTTACATTTCCAAACAAAAAATTCAATTGAAATTCAAATCAAAAAAATATACAGTTGCTCTTTGAGGCCCTTTTTTATTTGGCATACCGTATTGATCTTAAAAAGTATATTACTCAAGGACATTAGACGTTACTTACCTTGTCTACCGGCATTGATGGGCACGCTCTGCACAGATTCCAGAATGAGCCAATCATAGGGAAATGCTTTTGCTGTTTGCCAAACCAAGGTGCCAAAAATACAAATTAAACACGCGAACGTAGGGGTTTATCTATTTTCGATTTTCGGCGATTGGCGTTGCTTATATTTAACAACTTTTCATGGGTCACACACACAAACGCGGCTTGCCTTAAAAATTTAAATATTTCACCTCTCGCTTGCTCGTCCTCGCTCGCTCGCTCTTCTCTCTCGCTCACTCTCTATACGCACACGCACCTGGATAATGCGTAGCGAAGAAAGTGCGTTTGTATTGTCATAGGCCAAATTGGATTAGACTTCCGCTGCGGGTAGAAATCGAGGCGTGAGAAAAAGTATTGCATACCAGCAGGCGCCGCGTATTCCAGCGATGATCTCATTCACACATACACACAAACACGCACGCAGGACATTTTTATGGCCCCCTGAATGTCGGAGTAATTAGCCAATAATACCTCGATTATATCGGGCAAACAATTTTATTGGACATTAAAAAGGGAAACTAGTGCGAGAGCCGCGCTCAGATTCTTATTTTTATGCCCTGGCAAATCGATATCTATTTTTCATGACAGCCCTGTGGTATGCAATACTTTTTAGCCGCTTAGTACTGGCTGCAAATTGTGCTTTTCTTTTAGCTGTTTTTCTTCTATTTTTTTGGTTTCTTTTGTGGTCTTGGTCACTGGAGCGAATCGTTGGTAAGGTAGTAATGCCAAGAAACTTCAGGTGAAGCACTAGGGAAACACACTTTTAGAGATTGAACCGATTGCTGCTCTGCCGCTGCTGCTACTGCTGCTTATATATAGATATATTTATGTGAATCTGATCCAGCTATTTCGATTTCAACTCGACGACGTTACGAACACGACTGAACCTGAACGGAAAGGTCTCTGAAAATAATCCACCGAGCAAAGCCAAAGCGACGGCGTTGGAGTTGACGCAGGGCCTGGAAGTTTTGGGGGAGAGAGATTTGGAAATGGAATTGGAAATGGAAGCCACACTGAACATATGTTCACATGGGCGTCGGTAAATCCAGGCAAATTAATTACTAATTAAGCAGATAAAACTATTAATTATGAATGAACTTTTGGGGTGAGACTGTTATTATTTACTGCAATTTTAATTCTGCGGCTTTAGATTTGAAAAAACTGGCAACGCTGACATGCGCAATTCGAACGGTTAGCGTGTGACGTCAAAATAGACCACAACAGCTGACTTCACAATTACCGCTATTCCTGCAACATTCTTTTAAAAATATTTCAATAATAATGAAAATGTTATTCATGGCCTATAAGTATTCTATGATATATTTTGACAATGGAAGTGGATTATCACTAATGTTTTTGTTCTGGTTTTTAATGGCTAAAAACATAATTATGAAAAAGCATATATTTCATTTCGTATGGATTTATAAAATAAAATAAAACGACTATAACTATTTTTGAAAAAATTAATCATAGGAAATGGAATCACAATTTTGGTAGCTTCTTTATTTAAAGTAGCTTTAGTATTTAATAACATCTAGAAAGGAAAGAAAATCTTTTGGGCATTAAGGTGGCTTTGGTATATGTTTTGAGTTCTGTAGAGGTATTTTGTGGCGGTAGATGAACGGTCACACATTTGTTTGTTTACATGTTTCTTACATATGTTCTAAGGTATTTTTAAACGATTTGTTGGTTTTAATAGTTAATCTCTTGAATTAAAATATTTCTAAAACTTATAAATACAAGTTGTAATGTTGAATTGTACTGAATAGTACACAAAAAGACAGGAGGAATAGATTGCCGTTTGCCAATGATTCGCATTCGGCGTGCAATTTGTGACCAGGTGAGTAAAACCTTGCTCGCAGTTACACATTATCAGATATAAGTGATATCTGGCATTGCAGCTCCCACAGCTGAAGAAAGTGTGCAATGCTCTGGAGGTGCCTGCCAAGAAACAGCAGCTCCAAAATGCCAGACGACCGACTTTGGAATGGATTCTTCCAACTGCGGTTGCGCAACAGGAGCCAGAATTACTAGATGTAGTAAGGACGCAAAAATTCAATGAAACCTTTGTGGAGAAAGTCCAAGTAGTGCCCAGTGCCGGACGTAATCCAGCCAAGATCGAATTTCAGCTGCAACCTCAGGCCTTTGTGGAACAGTTACTCCAAACCAAAGCGAATCTTTTAAAGCCTTTTGATTCAACTGCAGAACACATAGTGGTAGAGTACAGCTCACCGAACATAGCCAAACCCTTTCATGTGGGTCACCTGCGCTCCACGATCATAGGTAATGTTCTGGCAAATCTGTACCAGCATCTCGGATATCACACCACCCGCTTAAATTACCTGGGCGATTGGGGTACACAATTTGGCCTACTAGCGCTGGGTGTCCAATTGGAGAATGTAAGCGACAAGGAGATGCAGGCATCGCCAATAGAAACGCTCTACAAATCCTATGTGGCTGCCAATAAGGCAGCTGAGGAAAGTCCAGAAATCGCTCAGCGAGCAAGGGATCTCTTCACCGCCTTAGAGGCAGGCACAGATGAAGCTATGGCCAAACAATGGCAGCTGTATAGAAAGTACACCATAGAAGATCTATCCAAAGTCTACAACCGGCTGGGAGTGCACTTCGATACCTACGAATGGGAATCCCAGTACTCCCAACAACAAATTCAGAATGTTTTGGAAAAACTACGCTCTGCTGGTCTCCTGCAACCAGAGCTAGATGGTCGTGAGATTGTTGTGGTAGATGGTAGACGCATCCCAGTGATTAAGAGTGATGGGTCTACGTTGTACTTGGCCAGGGATATAGCTGCTCTTCTTGAGAGGCTCTCCAGGTTCCAGTTCTCCCGTTTACTTTATGTGGTCGACAATGGCCAGGCGGATCACTTTAATGCTCTCTTCAAAACAGCTGCCGCTGTAGAAGATCACTTAAGTCTTGATCAGTTGCAACATGTAAAATTCGGTCGCATTCATGGCATGAGCACTCGGCAAGGAAAAGCCATATTTCTAAAGGATGTCCTCGATGAGGCACGGGAAATAATGCGAGAGAAACGGAATTTGAGTGCAAGTAGGTGGAGGATCGACGTAACAAAAACCCATTATTCTTAATAACATAGTAATTCTAGCAACCAGAGAAAACCATTCCCTAAATGATGAAAGTGTGTGTGATATCCTGGGTGTCTCAGCAGTCCTAGTCAATGTCCTCAAGCAACGTCGGCAACGAGATCACGAGTTCAGCTGGCAGCAGGCGCTCCAAGTAAATGGCGATACGGGAATCAAGCTCCAATACACACACTGCCGCCTGCACAGCTTGCTGGATAACTTCAAGGAACTGGATCCGGACAACATCAAGCCCAACTGGCAGCATTTCGCCCAGGAGCCAGCGGATGCCTTGGATCTACTCTACGAGCTAGCACGCTTTGATCAAAGCATTTGGCATTCAAAGGAGCAACTGGAGCCCTGTGTGCTAGTAAACTATCTCTTCGGACTATGGTAGGTATTTTAAAATTAAAGCTATTAACTGAATTATCTCTTTTCTTTTACACTACAGCAACGCCACTAGTCGAGCCTTGAAACGATTACCTGTTAAGAAAGAGAGTTGCCGGCAAAAGCAATCCCAGCGCTTGCTCCTCTTCCACGCTGCCAAGAAAACACTGCAGCAGGGAATGCAGCTCCTGGGCCTTCGACCACTCGATCAAATGTAGACCAAAAACATCCATTAACATATTTGTTATTTATTAAAACATTTCGATAAAAAATGCAGCTAGTATTGTAGATGCACGTGCCCGTGCTTAACGCTTCTTCCACGTGTACTTGCGGCGTGCTCCTTCCTGTCCGAACTTCTTACGCTCCCGACGGCGATAGTCACGTGTCAGCAGACCGGCTGCAACATAAATTGCAATTAGCGGCAATAAGCGAATAGAGGCGGATACATAGGAGCCACATGCACTTACCTAGACGCATTGACTCAATCATCTCTTGATCGACAAAGCTGCGCAAACTCATCGCGATTCCCCAGCGGATGGCTCCGGCCTGACCGGAAGGTCCGCCTCCCTCGACATTGGCCTCCACATCGACTTTGCCCAGCAGCTCGCTAAATTGCAGCGGGAAGAGCAGCTGGAAAAATCGAGATAACGAATTGGCGAATGAGAATGAGATAATGTCGTGGCCACCGTTAGATGTCAAGTTCGAGCGCCCGAGGCAGCCATTGTATGGATCTCTCTGTATACACACAAAATGATGCTGCGATAGCGCTTCCTGTACAACAATGCGGCTAGATAATGCCAGAATCGTTAGCCAAATTAAATGTCTGTCGGCCGCAGCCACTAAACTGCAACAAATTGTTGCATGTCCGCCTGGCAATTAGCGAACTCGTCAATCGAGGGGGTGGGATCTGAAAGGTTTGTCTGCCGACCACGGCTAGGTGTGATGCAAATTATAAATGCATTACAGCAATGCATCAAGTCCCGATAATTGTAGAGCCCCGGGCATGATCAGCACGCGCTGTCCCGTTAATAGGTTGGGTAATAGTTTGATTCACGTAATTAGGCAATTTCTTTTAAAAGTCTATCAAAGACGGTTGAGTAACAAAAAATAAACAGGTTTGGAACCATAGTGACTTATGTTATTCTGCGGGTTTTGATAGATTAGAAAAATAAGTTGGAAAAAAAATAAATGAAAAATAAAGTTATTCCAGAAATCATTCATTACGAAAGACAAAATTTTCAAAACACATTCTATAGTTTAGAATCTTACTTCACTTTTGTTATATAATATAATATTTTGTCACCAACAACAGTAGGTTTCAATATGAATTATAAATATTGTAAGATTTCCTCTACAAGATACGCAAGATACAACATTTTTATTTTGGTTATAATCTATTAACATATTACAAGATTAATTTTACCTCAAAATATACAACTACATTAAAAAAAATTGTATCTAGAAGCATTTCATTACCAGCCATAGTCCTTTTTTATTTTAAAAACATTTACATACAAAGGCCAATCTCTTCATATCTTTACCACTACATGACAATTTGTTATGAGTATACATATCTTGAAAAATGGCTATATCTGACTAAAGTAAAGCGAAATACTAGTAGTTAAGAAGCCTTCGGTGAATGTAATCCTATTTGCAAATCAAGGAGAATCCCCAGAGAAGGTAATATTTTGCGCAAATAAAAAATTTATCATATATTTTAGCATACTTAGTACACAGCTCTGACGCCAGTCACAAAGTTCACAGAATCCAAAGACCAAAACAAATCGTAATTCATTTTTTTTCGATTTGACTGCGTGGGAAACAAAGTCAAGGGGCTTGACAAACGTAACGCCTAACAATGGTCGGAGACACACGGACAATAAACGTTATGATTAAAAAACAATAAACAATAAAACTACGACAATAAAAGGGGAAGAGCAATTTTTAAACTTTTTTTTGGCAAACCAAATCGACAAATGCCATCAATCACTGGAAATATTTGGTGAGCAACCAACAAATGGGAAAGAGAGACAGATTTTGATTTGTTTAAACAAATTGCTAGATGACTTCACGCAACAGTAACAACAATAATAAACATAATAAAAGGCTTACGGACAAGATTTTTAAATTAATGTAGGTAGACACAGTACACACAAAAAATGAATGCCAAAGACGAGCGCAGAAATGCTTAATTGACTGCGATAAAAATAGCAACAGATTTGCAGAAAAGTGACGAGGCAAATAATAAAACTGGTTCCCCCAAAAACTTCAGGGTTCCCCAAATCTCAAATCTGTCTTAATGTCACCTAAGTATTTAGGTGTGGTGTGGGAGGATTGGGGTGGTCTGAGGGTAATGCTTCCAAAGGGAGACGTAACCTACCGGCTTCTCTGCGGTTCAAGAAAATTCGCGGTAAAAATTTATTATGATTTAAATGAATTTTATAGTTTGACACATGACTCGAGACGACATAAAGCCACGAAGATCTCGCTCGGCGAACCAACTGTACAAGTGTAATAGTGTCGGATCTGAAAGATATATAATATATATACTAAGTGTACATCTACTTCATTGACGCTCGTTCGTGTCGGCTTAGTTTTGGACACTCATATCGCGGACAATATCATTTCGGCGCAGTTCTTTTTATCAGTCGATCCCACGTCGTCGAACGCGCGCCTCAAGTGTCGGAAAAGTTTACATCGCCCAAAAGAAAATTCCATCAAATATCCATCATACATATTTCTTAAGAAAAAGGATTATTATTTGCAACAAAATGTCGCGAGCATTGACTGTCCGCGGGCACTGCGACTGCTTTTAAAACCATCAAAGCCTTGGAATAATGTAAAGTGATTTTAAAAAAAAACTTTTTAAAGAAATTTAGTTTAAAAATAAATAAAAAAAATATACTCAGGTTTAAAATGTATTTATACTACTACTTACTTACTTATCAAAATATTTAAAAAGGCGTTAACGATTAAAAAAATATTCAATTTTTTAAATCTCTTCCGCTTTTTGAAAAAGAACTCTAAGTAATAAGATTAACTTATATCGCAGACAAGAAACTTTAAATCTTTGCAAAGACTAGAAAACACGATTTTAGCTTAAATAGAAGCCAAAAACGTATATCAAATAAGTTTATTAAATTTAAATTTATTTATTTAAAAATATTTACATTTCAATACCTTTCGGAAGGTTTAAAAATAGTTAGTATGCGACATTGATAAATATAATATTTCTACGGAAAAATGTCAAAGTTAAATGTCTTTAAAAATAGACTCCTTGATTGTTCCTAATCAGTATACTCCAACATTTCTCAACATTAGATTTTCCAATTTCTTTCAAAAATCAAAGAATAAAATACTCCAAGAATAAAAACAAATTCCATTAATAGAAGTCCAAAAATCTGAGTACAACTTCCCCTTATATCAGTAAAACCCGTCAATTTCCATTACAAAATCAGCGAAGTGAACAATCAACGATCTCCATAACCGAGTGCAAGCTTATGAATAGCAATTGAGATTTGTTTACACTCGGTGCTCAGCTTTTGTCGACTGCATATTATCCTTTAATTCAAGCACTATGCCTCAGTTTCAATTGCAACTGCATAGGCGCACGAATATCTATAAAGAGATATATATAAATCTAATCTAGTAGAACTGAGTAACTAAATGGCGTTGTGTATGGGGAATGGGCATGCGCTTCAGGTTCAAGGGCATTATGAAATGCGTTCGGCTCAGATATTAAACCCCCTTAAAGTCCCCACAAAAACGAGAAAAAATGCCAAATTGATTTCAATTATAATTGAATCAACGAGCGGCGAAAAGAAATACCCGAGAAAGTTAACGAACGCTGGCGAAGATCGCTCGGCCTGTCGCCATTTCCACCGCCCCGATGGCGACGCAGTTTTCCAAAATGGCCGGCGGCGGAGGTCTGACATAACGGGTAATCCAAGCCAAATGGCACTTCCGGGCCATCAAAATCAACAAAAGCTGGCCGCTAGCCCCCTCTTATCATGCTCTATTTAAAGTCTTAACACATTTTTGCGACTGCAAAAGTGTATTTAAAAAAATCGTATTAATTGATTTGACGATTTCCAGCAATTCACACAATGTGGCAAAAGTGGCAGCACATTTGTAATCACACGGGGGCGGCTTAAATTAAATATTTGCCTAATGTGTTAGCAAAATTTTGAGCCTAGCAGACTCCAGACCCCAACCCAAAAGCCACACACAGCAACAAATTTTGTGCGCTTTGGTATACATTTATTAAAAGTATTGCAAAAAATTGATAAAAAATATCTCAGTTAAATCTTGAATAAAAACAAATTCTAATCAACATTGCTATCGACTTGAAAACCAATATTTTTTGTCCGTGTAGCAGACTTCATCAAATCGAAAAACTGGTTTCTCAACTGAAACACAGATTTTGATTAATTTGCTCGCATAATTTAGCCAGCTCAATTTTGGCCGAAGTTTTTGTCGTTACCTTGTTTATCGCCATATCTGTTTAATCAGTCAACCGATTTTTGTTTCGCCTAATCAAAGAAAGTTTCTCATGCGTTGTCGCCAGGCAAACAGAGACTCTTTTTTTTTTTGTTGGTTTCTCATTAACTTTTGTTTATGTTTTGCAAACAAGTTTGAAAGATTCCCAGAATCGGGCGAGAATTGTTTACGGTAATGCGATGCCGAAAGTAATGCAACAAATGGAACCTAAACAAGCGTAACGCTTGGGTAGCTAATTTAATCTAATGTGGCACCGTAACTCTCTAGATTCCTGAAATTACATAATCATAGGCAAAAGCAGCGAAAAATAAACTGATAGCTCGGACTTTAATTTTATAAGCAACCAAAATAAATGCATAAAGCCACTATAAAAAGTAATAAAAGAAGATTAAGAGTTAATGTCAAATCAAACCATAAAAATAAATAATTTAGAAATTAAAAAAGTGAAGGGATAACTGGAATATATTTAAAATTATATTAGAATAAATTAAATCTAGCAAACTCAAAGAGAAGCTTTTTATTTTAGAAAACAAATAATACAAAAATACTGTCAAGGTTTGAATAATTAAACATTTAATTAATTATTTACCAATGAGTTTTAAAAATGATCTCAGACGTTAAAGATTTAACGTTTATAACTCTTTTGCTTTATGGTCCAGCTAAACCGCTCCTGACCGTTGGAATCTGCTTACATACTGAATGAATGAGTACTTCCACTTCTGACGTTGACATAAATTGTAAATAATATGAACAAACAAAATCAAGAAAATAATCAGCAAATTTAGCATGGGTGTGTCTTGAAGGGGTGGTTTATCCATATAAACACTACTAGTTATCTGAAGAAAGGGAAAAACTGAGATGAAATTTGATCCAATTCGATTTAAACAAATGTTGTTATAAGCAAGGTTAGCCAAGAGATAAGTAACTAGAGGTAATTGAACCTAAGTAAATTGGTAGATAGCTTTATAGAATTAATCAGACTTATGCAATCTTCTAACAAAATAGTTATCCAGTTTAAAGAGACTAATCTTTTTAGTTTTAGTTTAAAACTGTAGTATCTTTTCATTAGTTAAAAATTATTTTATTATTAACATTCAAGCTCTTTAACCCCCTTTTTTTTAAGTACAGTAAGAACCAGTAGCAGTTTAAGATAAATCCCCAGATAGTCTAGCGATAATGGTTATGATTGTGATGATGTGGGCTTATCGCTGCGCCAAAAGGAAGGCGCTTAGATAACTCCGGCCACGAGTGTCGCATCCAACGCACAACGAAAAGCTATCTTAGCCGGAGTCCATCTATCCATCCACCCAGCCAGTTAGGGAAAGTCATACAGTCAGTTTGAAGAGTAAACCAAAGAAAAAGTGACGCCAAAATTAAGATTTTTGCAGATCTTTGAGCTGTGGCTGTGCAGTCTGCTTGGGATTTCTTAGCGGGTTTGTTACAATACAGTCCATAAACTTTTCACCGAACTATCATTGCGGGCCAATGAAAATGTCAACCGTTTTCGTTGAAATTGGGCTTTAAATTGGCTCTCCGCAGGCGTGTGTTATTGGAAAGTAACTTTTTCGCATATTTATTGCCAATTGCAGGAGGTGACAAAAAAACCTAAGTTGCATTTGCTACGACTTTTTAGCGCATATTTGCGCGTTTTAATTGCAACAACCACGAAAGCAGCACCAGCAGCAGCATTGACACCGGCAGCAGCAGCACCAACTTGTGGCCGTCACCATGGAGAATCTTGGCTATAAGGAGGGCAGCACGAAACCCCGCCGCATGACACGTTCGATCAGCGTCGTTACCAAGACCGAAGTGGAACAGCCGCTCACAGAGAATAATGCAAATAACCGGTAAGTGCCAGTTGAAGTTGCCAGCTTTCAGTTGCCCGTTGCAGTTGCAGAAATTTCTGGCTAAAATCGAAGTGTATACAAATTACACACATGGGCGTGATTGCCTTACCCAAAAATCATACCCAAGACACGGAAGTTTTTCATGATTTATGTGACAGATGAATTGCCATCAAAAGTTATTTGCAAATAAAAAATCAACATTTTCATAATTTTATAATATGTGCGAGAGGAGTAGACAACTTTTTTTTGGGTGTTGGAGGGTATTACTCCCACAAAGTCTGAAAATTACTTTAGATAATTTATTTCCGCAGATCAGTAACTTTTGTAATTAGTTCACATTTTTGCTTATATTAGGTATTAGAAAAATAAACAAATTATATGAACAAATTTGGTTTATTTTGTGGAAATGCCAAAGTAGTTATTACGGAAAGTTACCCCAAAACTATTTTTACCATAGGAATGGAATGTTAATTATTTATTAACAGTTTTTTCCCTTCCATAAAATCAAACAATTTTATAGGGTAATGTAGCAAAACATCGTAATGTTCAAATTAAGATTATGCAAATTATATTATTATTATTTCTAATTTAATATTTAAAAACAAAACAAATGGAATATCTTTTCTGTACGTGTAAAAGTTGCTTTAATTACTTTCAAAATTATATGACTTTGAAAATATTTTCTTTTTTACTAGAACAACAAAAAAATTCTCGTGATCTTGGTTAATCAAACTAAAGAAACAATCAATGCTATTTTTTTATATTTTTCGAATATTTATTTAAAAGGTTAAGGCCTATAAGGGTTTAAAATTAATTTTTAAGGTCATGGCATTTTTCATTGATTGAATAATCGTAATAAATGATCATTAATTTTTAGTCGCCTTCTTCTCTAGATTATTTATAACTTTTATAAAGAACTCTACCTATAAAAACTCTAAAGTTTACTCCAAAGTGAAATGCGCCAAATATTTACACTCCCACTCGCACTTATTCGCAGACTTTTTGGAGATTTCTCACTCTCTCCAAAGTATTCCGCTCTCTAAAAATACCATTTTGGTACAGCTGTGCTCAAGATAATAGCCCTTAAGGTGATAATTACTTTAGTTTACAATTTATTAAATTAATAATTTGTTAATTATGTACAAACTTTGCAGTTTATTATTTGTTAAGCAACCAATAAAGTGTTCATTTTGAACTCCAAATTATAATGCCTAAAATAGCTTAGTCTGTAAACTAACCACTCACAGAAGTTAACAAATATTTGGTTCCCATGGCTATAATTTTGACCCTACCTGTACAGGTATCTCCCCCTAGCACACTCCCCGCTCTCCAGATAACCTCTCTTTCAATCTCGATCGACGACTTAACCAACGCTTACCGATTTTCAACGGGCTCAGTCGGTTTTGGAACAACAATGCAGGCGGACGCGTTTGTGGCTGGCTAAAACAGTAAAACACTATAGAAACATAGTCACAAAATAAAGCTAGAACGCGCTCGAAGTGATCGTCGTCGTACAAACAATAGCAACAACAAAAACAACAACGTCAAAAAAAAAACACACATCGACAGCAACAACAAAACGGAAGTGAAAAATTCGCGTTTTTTCACACAACATTTTTGCATTTTCCGCCCGTTAGACACAATTGTCTAAGCCCCTTACAAAAGGCCCCCATTGTGAGGCACTTGTCCCGTTCCGAACCCTATCCCAATCGGATCCGATCCCATCCAATCCGTAGACCGTATTTCGTGGATCGGCCAACTGACGCGCCGGGCTCTCCCATGTATTTCGGAAATGAAATTAGAAATTGAAAACAGCTCATTGGCGAATTGGCATCATCCGTGGATATGGCTGCAAACGGTGTACGTATTCAGTCTATGTCGGACACTTAGAGACCTAGATGTCCACATACCCAGAGATTCCCTGCTTAAGTGCCTAACAAAGGCAGAGACTTTAGTTAGTTATACAACAAGTGCAGCAGCTTTTGACCATGGACGAGGTCTGAAATTATGCATCGAGCAACTATGCTGAGCAGACCTGAGTTGGCGACCAAGAAAATAAAACAAATTCTACCGGCGCAGTCGGTAAATCCATCAACGTACGACAACAGTGTATACTGAACAGTGAAAAACTGAATACAAAAAACAGCTTTTAAGCCAACTTTGCATAACTCCCAAACGCAAAAATACACAAAAAAACCCAAACACAATAATTATTATTTAAAATTATGCATGCTCGAAAAGTCAACAGATCTCGAACTCTGTTGTTCAGTGTCATTTAAGCGATGGCGAATATATGTTTACAAATCTATAAAAAGTTGAACTGTGCGAGATGAGTCTGGAGACAAAGAGAAGTGCGAGTCTATCTAATGGCTTTGTTTTAATGTTTTAGCCCACTCAGTCAGCCCGATGTAGTACTAATTCGTTTGCCTAACGACGCTTAAGTATCGAAATAATTTCAAGTTCAAACTCTGGAGCAATTACAAGCACTTAAAAACCACTAAACAAGTTAAAAACAAACGCAATTCGGAGTTGTTTACCCAATTTTTACCACAAAACAGCAGACATATTATTAAAACTTAAATCACAGAATATAATTCCATCAATGGCTTGAATGTGTTCTAATAATAGAAAGTGAAGTTAAAAATTAACCGCATAGATGATGATCAAAATGTGTGCTAAACAAACCAAGAAAAACTTCCACTGCTATAAAAATGTTCACTAATCGCAGACAAATTTCATTGATTGCCTTATAAACCATATAAACTTATTTACAAAATGCTAACCACAAGGTTCAAAACCATTTTGAACCCTCAAAAACCGGTTAACCACTAAACCTTTAGCATAGATAAGATTTAAAGTTATTCTAAACTCTCAGTCATTTGGAAGATAATCTTCAACTAATCATATTTATGGTATTTTTCCAATTAATTACTTTTTTAATGATTCAAAATCAAAAGGCAATGTTCATAAGTCAACTTATTTTGACAAATGGATTATGAGTATCTTAATAATTAATAATTTGAACAATCCGAAGTATAGAAAATAAATTAGAAACGCAATAAGAATCTATAGAATGTTTAATGTGTTCTTTAAGGTTTCAATTTAAATCCAACCTTTTTAAAACACATTTTGACTTTTAAATTGAAGAACCTATGAAAATTGATTTTAAAAAACGTGAAGTCACGTTGAAACTATCTTATTAATGAATATTGCAGCCCCATTTTTCTCTATTTAAAAATACAAATCATAATCCCACCAGACGCACTTGCGACTACATACAAAATGACTAAGCGGGTCCCACTGTACTGAAAGGTGTTAGGAAAAGCAATTCCATGTTCATGCCCTGAGAATCTTCTTCTAATCAAAGTTCTTTGTTGGGAGTTATCCAAGCGTAGAACATCTGTTCAACTCCCAATGCAATAATACCCACACTAATACTAATCGAACTGCATCTCCAACAGTTTCAAATCGATTCCACCCAACTTGATGGTGCGATGGCGGAACAACACTGACGCCATGATCGAAGCCCAGTACCCGACCGCTGGAGAATTCGAATACATGGAGTGTGGACCATCGCCGCCGGCGGAGAGTGCGCCGAGCATGTACGATAGCTTCGAGGAACCAACGAGCGAGCTGAGCGTCCAGATATGCAACGATACTCTGCGCATCAGTCTGATCGACCAGATGAAGAGTGCCGCGGGACGTGTCAAGCTCTTCGAGGACATCGAGCAGAGCAACGTGGTGGCCGAGGGCATCCGGGCGCACTTTGAGTCCGCCTCGAAGCTGGAGAAGAATCTCAGTTACCTGTGGGCCGCGTACCTCAAGCGCTGGGATCTGATCGAGAGTCTGCTGGAAGCAGGAGCCGACCTGCACTTCTGCGATCAGAATGGTATATCTGCCTTGCATCTGAGTGCCTTCAGTGGCTGTTTGGCAACTTTGGGTCTTCTAGTGGCCAAGGGCTTGAACGTTAATCTGCAGTCTAAGTGCTATACACCGTTGCATTGTGCGGCCTTTGGAAATGCGGCAGAGGCGGCCAAGTTATTGATCAACAATGGAGCCGATATATCCAAGGACACAAACAAGCCAAATTGCGAAGAGAGTCTGCTGCATTGCGCCGTGCGATCCAATGCACTAGAGTGCCTGCAGATCTTTATTGGCGAAGGCGCCGATGTCAACTCGCTCAAACCAAATGGTACTAATGCCATTCACCTGGCTGCTGATCTGGGCAACCTCCAGTGCCTGGAAGCCTTGCTGAATGCACCCAATGCGGATGCCAATGTGCGTATCTGCATCCGGGAAAAGGAGTCCACGGCCTTGCATCTGGCTGCAGATGAGGGTAATGTGGAGTGTGTGGACTTACTTCTAGCTAAAGGTGCAGATGCCAAGTTGAAGAATCATCGAGGTTTTACACCTCTTCATCTGGCAGCTAGAACTTCTAGCTTGGATTGCGTGGAGTCCCTTCTTAGGAATGGCAATGCTGACGCCAATGCGGAGGATTTCGATCATCGTACTCCACTTCATGCGGCAGTGGGGAAGTCCGAGAATGCCTACGATATCATGGAGACCCTCATCCAGTGGGGTGCCAATGTCAACCATAAAGATATCTATGGTTTTACTGCTCTCCATCTGGCTGCTTTGGATGGGCTAGTGCAGTGCGTCGAAATGCTGATATTCCATGGAGCAGATGTTACGACAAAATCAAAGAAGGGCACCTCTGCGCTGAACGTAATCACACGGAAGACTCCGGCCTCGGTGGCCATGATCAGGCAGAAACTAGACGCAGCCATTACGCTGCATCACTCGCAGGTGAGTTGAGATATATACTCTTTACTTTCCTCTTTCTAAAGTATCTAAATCCTTTTAAGGACCCCGTAAATCGCGAAGTGGAGTTGGAACTGGACTTCCGTCAGCTGCTGCAGCACTGTCATCCACGCGAGATCAGCTACCTGAACACATTCGTCGACGAGGGACAGAAGGAGATCCTAGAGCATCCGCTCTGCTCCTCGTTCCTGTATATCAAATGGGGCAAGATCCGCAAGTACTACATTGGCAGGCTAATCTTCTGCTTCAGCTTCGTGCTCTTCCTCACACTCTACGTGCTGACAGCTTTGGCCCATAATTGCTACAATGGCAGCAAGAACGACAATACCACCATTCCGGCGCAGGAATTATGCCAGAAGCAATCGATCTTGGGAGACATGCTAAGGAACAACCCATTCGTGATGGAGATGCAGTGGTGGGTTCTGGTAGCAATCACTATAGTTGAGATATTTCGAAAGCTATATGGGATTACGGGCTACTCCTCATTTCGACACTATGTGACCCAGGTGGAGAACATTATGGAGTGGTTCGTGATTACCAGCGTATTTGTTATATCTTATATCTACACCAACAAGACGTACACGTTCCAAAACCATATAGGCGCCTTTGCCGTGCTGCTTGGATGGACGAATCTGATGTTGATGATAGGTCAGCTTCCGGTCTTCGATGTCTACGTAGCTATGTATACCAGAGTCCAGGGAGAATTCGCTAAGTTGTTTATGGCCTACTCCTGTATGCTGATTGGTTTCACCATAAGCTTCTGTGTCATCTTCCCTTCGTCGTCGTCATTTGCCAATCCTTTCATGGGTTTTATAACGGTGCTGGTGATGATGATTGGTGAACAGGATCTTTCACTACTGATCAATGATCCCGAAGGCAAAGATCCACCGTTTCTGCTGGAAGTCAGTGCACAAATCACCTTCGTACTGTTTCTACTGTTTGTGACCATCATTTTGATGAATCTGCTCGTGGGTATTGCAGTTCATGATATCCAGGGATTAAAGAAGACAGCTGGGTTATCTAAGCTAGTGAGGCAGACTAAACTTATCAGCTACATAGAGTCGGCGCTATTTAATGGCTATCTGCCCACCTGGCTAAGGAACTTGCTTCATTACACGGCCTTGGTCTCTCCACAAGCATATCGGGTTGTTCTATGCGTTAAGCCGCTGAATCCCAGCGAGAAACGTCTACCCAGGGAAATCCTAATGAAGGCCTATGAAGTGGGAAAGATGCGCAAGCACTTCGGTCATACGGTGTCCTCCAAAAATTCAGCCGAGAATTATTTATCGTACAAGAATAAGTATAACAACAATAATGGAGCTACGACGGGATATGTGCTTCCCGATGCGGATCCAGATGCAGGCCAATTCACCACACTGACCACCAAGATCGATGATAATGCAGATCGGATCGAGTTCCTCACCCAGGAGATCCAGGAGTTGAAGCAGGCGCTCATCTCGCAGCAACAACAGGCCAGCAAAGTGATCGACAAGCTGCTGATTGTGATATCCAATCAGCAGAAGCAGAATCTGCGCAAGTAGCAGGAGCATTTAGTGCACTCCTTTTTGGAATATTTATAGATCAGACTTAGATGTTTCCTAGACCTAAGGGGATCGTTTCGGTCCCAACAGAAATCCAGAACATTGTTGATATTATATCGTAGCAGCGAGTTGTAGTTAAACCAATTTTGATATCGATGCGCCTGGCGCCCTATACATACATATATATAGCCATATACCAACACCATACTACACTATTATCGATACAAATACTATAACTAGCAGTTAGTTAAATTAGAGGCGAGCAGTTGGCAGGATTGATTTGTGGCTGGTTTCAGGCTGTGTCTTTGTTGTTTTGGCGTTGTCGTCAGAGAATCGTTTATATAGTAATTTAATGCAAATTATTATTCTTAATAAAATATATGCTATATCTATTGTTATGAACAGTGACTGGTTTTTTGTAGTTTGGGGGAATCATATATCAAAGGAGACTTTCAGACCAAATCTTTGTTTCCCTTTAAATTACTTTTGATTTCAATTTAATGAAAACAACTTATTAAATATCAAAATGTACCACTTTCATCCAAATTCTAATTGTAATTCTAAAGTAAACAACTTGACTTACCTGCTCCCTGCAGTTCTCGTCCCCAAAGTATGAGATATCCTTTCCATTAATGCTGATTTTTCCCGTTCCGGGCAGACGAACTGTGACGTCCGCTCTGGCAGTTTTTCGCAGACACTCGTAAGTGGTAATGTACTGACGGCCTTGTTCATCGATCTTTGGCTTGGGCACCTCCAGTTGCTTGGACTGGTCCATCAGAGGCTTCAGAAAACGTTCGATAAATGTTTTGCTCTTATAGGCATAAGGTGATGCGATCAGCCGATCCATGGAGTTTGAAAAGTTCGTGTACTCGATATCGGCAATGCTCTCCACTAGCAAAGTTTCCAACTGGTCCTTGGGCAGTAGCTGAAAGCCAGCTATTTCTCTAAAAAAAAAAAAAAGCAGAATGGTAAACAAAGTCTTTTATATAACTAGTTAGCTTGCTTACAGCTTTTGGTTTTCATCAGGTTTATTGCCACGGCGAAGCATGCGCTCCTCTAGATCTGCCAACTTGTTGGTTTCCTCCACAATGTCCTAGGATTAAAGAAGACAGATAAATAAGCCTAAAATATATCCGAATACTCTTAAGTTAAGAAAAATTTAAGCTAAATGTTAAAAAAGTCTCGAGGTAATTATTAATCATCAACACTATTAATTTGTTTTCTTCAATTTACGGATTAACTCACATGGAGCAGCTGAAAGAAGTTAGGCTTGCCTGTGTAGAACATGCTGTGGAATGGTCTTCCCGTCTCATCGAATTCCGCAGCCTTGCGAGCGGGAAAGACAACGTCGGGAGATTTCATAGCAGGACGGGCTTTTTTATCGTACAAGCCGGATGGGAAAAGATATGATATTGCCTCCTGAAGTGTGTAGAGTTTAACGTTATTGTGATTTTACTACACATTACCCATTTACTCACGTCTATATCTTCCTGGGTAAATGTCTCTGGGTCAGCGCCCATTATGTTGGCTAGATGCCGCTTGCCCACCTGGAACTCCAGGTGCTGGGTCTTCATGAACTCGTCGTGTTCGTTGGCTCTCTTCAGGTACGCCCTCATAGCTTTACTGACTCTTTGCTTCTGGACAGCCGCAGGAGCAGCCTGTATGGTCACTTCTGTGGCAAATGGAGCCGCCGCCTGAAAGGTTATGCAAACTTTTAGTCTTAGTTTCCGAAGTGGTAAGTTAAATTGATTTTTTACTTTATACCCATTATATGTAATTGTACTAACCAGATAGCCTGTGGCCTGAACAGTGGTTTTGCATGCATTCTGCAGCAGATTCCTGTTAGTTTTCACTAGATTTAATCCAAAAACACGCAGTGCCATCCTTTTATTTTATAGCACGGTGGAAAGAAGAAGACGAGAACAGCTGTTCCATACTAATCCAATTGGACTCGATTCGGTGTTAAAAAACGTCAAATGTCAGCTGATTTACGGCGCGTATTTACCACACTACTTTGATTTTTAAAAATCATTATTTTATAAATATTTAAACAAAATTTCAGTATCTATAGATTTGGCTCAGTTTAAAGAAAATTTTAAAGGAATTTGAATTTTATAACAATACCTTTACTTGAAAACACCTAAGTTAAAATTTAACAATGCAAACACATTTTTATTGTGATGAAAAATTGTTTTATTTACTTTACCATTGTCTTCCTTTACAAATGCTTTTATTAACTACATTTTTTTAAACACACTTTCAATGCTGATATTTTTCGTATATGGAAATCCAAACGAACACAAATCAAAGGAACAAGAAAATGCAATGAAAACCTTTCAACAGCTAATTATAATTATTTGATGTTTTAACGCTATATAATTATTTATAAATAATTGCCTAGGCTTAGCGTTGAGAAAAAGTTTTAATCGCATTATGGGATGTAATGCAGCTATCAGAATTATGTATGTATATAAATACTCTTATCGCCGATTTCCCTTTTTCATCATTTCATCCTCCCTTGTTGTATTTGGTCGCAGTACAATTTTATATATTTATATAAAGCAATTATTTAATAATAATGCCAAGCCCCTATTTCCACGCCTGCTTGAGCAATTTACGTGACGCTAAATGCTTAACAATCAACGATCCTGATGTGAGCGCTACTAGCACTATGGAAATGAGAATATAGTCAAAGTCCTCCTTCAATAAATCGAAAGTCTTTGATGGCGCCACGCGCGTAACGAACAAATCTTGAAAAAAAATTAAATTTGATATTTTTTATAACGAATAAGGATGCAATACTGCTTACCTAAACCCGTAGCAACGACTAGACAGGTACTCTCCAGACCACTGGGCGCTGTATAAATATTACGCAGACGAGAGACCGTCTGGTTGTAGTTTATATGGCTTTCCGTTGGCAAAGGCAACTCGGGTATGTAGGGAATGGCTCCCTCCTCACGTCCCTGAGTAGTGGAGGCTATAGGACGACGAGGATCCAGCAAATGCCATGGCATTTCAACAATCGATCCACTGGCAGTGCCGACTGAAATATTTGGAAATTGTAATTAATAAATTTTTTAGCTTTAAATTTCTTTTGTAAAAGCTTACTGAGCACATGCTTGTTGGTAATTCCGCGCTCTGTGATTGTCTCCCGAAGAGCCTCAACAATTGTGGGGAGTATATAAGACTGACGCTCCACAAGAGGCATTGGTGGAGCCTGCAGGGAACTCCAAACACTGCTGTTCGCCTGGGTCTTACCCTCATACAATTCAATGGTGGCTATAAGACAGATCAAGATTAATCAATATGCGCAGAATACAAATGTCTGTTTAACTTACTTATCTCTGTGCGTCGCACTTTCTCATTGAAGTAGGAGTAGGCCAGCCAATTCTCTGAGTGAACAATACTTAATGGAGCACGCACCTTGCGATGTGTCATGGTGAATACTACCGAGCCGGACACCACATCAACCAGATACAAGTTAAGCACAGCTGTGGAATAGGCGTCATGTTAATAGATTGTAATTTAAACGAAGCTTATGCAGACTTACATTTGTGTGTGGCATCCGGCGCCTGAGTAACAAAGGCCACTAAATTGGGGTTGATGTACTTATACAGCACCGATCGATCTCCCAACACTCGTCCCTGGGAGTGGACATGCTCGATGGGATTCTTGGCGGCAACACCGATAATCTGCTGCTCAGAGTTGTGGCCTCCCAGACGAGCGTTCCAAATATGCGTGCTCGTCAATTGCTGACGGAAATAATTTAATTAGATAATTTCCCATGGGTTTGTCATTTGCAATACTTACACCGCCTGCATATTTGACAAAGTAACCGGATAACTCTGCAGTTTTCACATCGGCTGTATACAGATACATACCATCAGCCTGTAAAAGAAAGTTATTAGTTTATAACTATATTGAGTTTGCTATAAAATTTAGTTTCTTACTAATGGTGTCGCATGTTGAGGATACACATGGACCTGATTTGAAGCATCTAACAACAGAATGCCCTTTACAAAGTCCTTTTCGGTTTCTCCCAGCAACGATAACTGTTTTATTTTGTAGTCCAGATTAATAAGACCGCCTTCAACGGGTTGTCCAGTGATGGGATTAAAGCGATAGAGCACTCCATTGCCATTGACCTACAGAAATACATTAGCTAAGAGTCTTTGTGAATAATCATTCAGACTTACAGAATCTTTGCCCAAAATTGTGCACAAAGGCTGAAGCGGGAAGTGTTTGGCCGAACGCTGGACAATAAGACGCATCTGTTCGTCATTAGCAAATCCATTGACATTGGGAAGATACAGCTGCCAGTGGTGCTTTCCTGAGACATTGTCAATGCCAAAGATCTTCCCAGCACGCGTAAGTATAACCAACATTTTGTGGAGACCAAATGAATCCCGAACCAGGCCAGCTCGCTGGGTATCCGTTGGCGGAGGTCCCAGACCGATGACATGAAGGACTAAGCTTCTAATCTGAACAGCTTGCGTAGTGATGCGACGCAAAAAGGCACTAAGAATGTCTCCTGTTTAAATAAAAAACCAATTAATCGTTGTAAAATTCACAGTTCAATTGATATATAGAACAAAACTAAACAGACTAGAAATTCAAATAGTTAAATAACTTGTAATTCACATAGTACGATTTTAAAACAACAAAAATAACTAAATATTGATCCAAGTGCTTAACAGAACATAGAACAGTTGTTATAGCGAATTTAGCAATTAGACTGCAGATGAAAGGGCATGCATAGGAGTATTAGTTAACTTTTTTCTTAAATTGATTGTGGTTATATGTAAAACTTCTGTCACAAACTATAAACATAAAAAATTTATAAATTTAAAAAAAATAAAGCCTTAATTTGTTATGGAAATTCACTTACTCTCGAAACTTGTGAAATCACCTTTGGTATGAATTTTTAAGAATAAATATTTTAAATTTAAATGAATTGAGCTTATGATAATAACTAAAAATAGAACACTCACCGGCTTTGCCCTTCATCTCGCTCTCTAAAGTACCCTCAGTATCAGCCAAAGGCAAATCGACAAACTGCGAATCAATCACATTGGCAAGCGCTTCCTCTCGCGACCAACGGATGCGTCCATTCTGCACGGCAACAATGGAATCGGAGCTGGTGCTGAACAGGAACAGGCAACTCTTGCCTTCGCCACTTCTCTTCTGCTTGCAGTCGAAGTTGTTCAGCGATGGAGTACCAAAATGTGCTGGGAAAGGTAAACTCTGTTCCAACTCAGTCGCCGGTGCGCAGTTATCCAGATAAACGGAATTAATCTTAAGAATCTACCAAAACAAAGTAATTAATAAACCTTTCATAAATATTCAAAGGTTTAAACCTACTCCAGAGGACAGATCGGCGTATGCCAAGATCTTACGGTAGTTAAAGCTTCCCACGGCGTAGCTGGAACTTTGCAGACCACTGCAGACGGATTGGTCCTTGTTGACACTGACAAGTTTGCCATCCACAATAACAACTCCATTAAAACCCTGTAAAAATGAGTTAAGAAATCTTGTATTCATGTTTTAAATTTTCCTGTGTTTAACAGTAACAATTAAATTATTCAGCACTATTAAAATTTAAGCTAAGAAATGTTTTTCTTTTATATAAATTATGAATTTGTATATAATCAATATCTATTCTTCTTATAAACGAAATATTTAGTGAAGAATAATTATAAAATCTTAAAATTTATTTTAATTTAAGAAGTCCTAAATGGAGTTTCTTACCGATAAGGACTGAAGATTTCCCTTTGGCTCTGACTCAAGTGAAGTACGAATCAACTGTCCGCTCTTGGAAACCAAATCCAGGCTAATTAATTGTTTGCCATCCAAACATACGTAGAAAGTACCGCTAAGTGAGCAGCTCTCCGGGGTGATCCAGGAGGCCATTACTTTGCTGGTGCTGCCAGTGCTGTGACCTGAGCTGGCAAAGTACGCGGTGACCTCCAGGTGGCTCCGCCAGGCGGGCAGTACGTGGTAGAGCACGGATTTGCTGTAGAACCACAGCGCCTCTTGAGCCCGTTCCGTGTTCAGCGGCATGATGGACCATTCCCATTCGAGTGCGCCGATGTTGGTGTTCCAGCCCCGCACCAAAGCAGGTGCATGTCCCTGGACGGTAAGCATGTCGAAAACCAAATTGCTGCCCACAGGAGCTGCGGCCGTGTCGCTACTGTCATCAGAGAATCCGCTCACCTGGAGCAGCTTGATGTCACCGCGCGGTTTTTGTTCAAGCACCTGACGCCACACAAGTTCGCCGGTCTTTACGCACAAGCTGGCCACAACTCCCTCATGAGTGCTGACCAGAATACGCGGCTGAAAATGGTTCAGGTCCACGCGAGAGTGCTTTAGTGCACCCACATTCACGCCTCTCCTGCAGAAGCAACAAATTATTTCGCCGGATCAACACCGGGTCAATGGTCAGTTATCGGGCCACACTCACCAGTCGAATTTTTTGATCTGGTCTTCGTACAGCGCAGAGCAGGTGCCCAATAGGAGCGCCACCGAAAGACCGGTTAATAACCACTTCTGCTGCATGTCGTCCGCCTTGCTGTCTCCCCTTAGACTCACGCGAGCTCTAATTGTTCAACTTCCGATGACTTTTTATGTTATAAATTAATAGAAATCCACATTAATTTCGTGTTTTCCGTCAGGGATGAGAAGGAGAAATTGGAGCAGGGTTGGCTATTACTTTTTTATCGATATCTTATCGAATTTTTTCCGATTTTCAAAACAATTCTTATACCTTCTGCACACAACCAATAAAAAATAAAAAATGAATATTTGTTATATATGATATAATTACAATAGAATATTTTTTAACGAAATGCTTGCAAATGGTAAAACCTTGTTATGTTTATATTATACCGTAGTATAGAGATAGATGCATATATGTTATACATATATACGTATACTTAGGTGTAAGGGCATTTAGAAACACCTCTATATCCAGTGATTATACAACCACTTAAATTGCGGCAATAGTAAGAACACTCCTAAAAAACATCGTAAGTAAAGCCATCAAATGTAAGTTGATTACCACCACTAGCGGTGCCATCAGTGTCATCTCTATTAGGCCTAAAACTAAAAAGATTTCAATTCTTCTAGTAAAATCTTGGTTTTAGCCCAATAAAACCTAATAAAAATGTTCGAAAAGAAAAGTGACAAGGTTAAGCAGGGTGAACATAAGCCGCGTGATGATGGCGTGGAACTAGAAAGCCAGTTTATCTTGCGTATACCAAAGGTAAGACACAGTTCTTTGTTTACATCAAGCAATATAATCTGTTTCCCTGTAAATCTGCAGGAACTGGCAGATAGTGTACATGAGGCAATTAACGCTGGAACCGTGAAAGATCGTCTGACCATTCAACTGGATCAGGATCTAAGATACGGCGAAGTGCGACTAGATGATCAACTGTTGTACACGAAACTTGTGGATCTGCCCACTGTCGTGGAAAGCTACAAGACCATTGATAACAAGAGCTTTTACAAGTCGGCAGATATCTGTCAAATACTCATTTGCAAGGAAGAGCCGGAGGACGAAACTGAAAAAGAGTCACCAAACAAGAACAAGAAGAAGGACCCGAACAAGGTGGACAAAAAGTACTTGTTTCCCCACGGCATTACCCCACCCTGCAAGAATGTCCGAAAACGTCGATTCCGCAAAACTTTAAAGAAAAAAAATGTCGAAGCTCCCGAAATTGAGAAAGAAGTAAAGCACCTCCTCCGCATCGATAACGAAGCAGTCAGAGTAGACTACGAAATCATTAACGAGGAGGATAAGCCTATGGATGACTTGGATCAAACGGATGTCAAGCCATATAACGACGCGGATGACATGCTGCAGGATGAAACCACAATGCATGCAAGCGATAAAACGATGATGGAAATGAGCTCACAGCGGGACATTAATGTTGAGTCCGATGACGATGAAGCCAGCAACTTTCCCTCCCACCGGGCGCCTAACATGGGAGTGGCTGCCCACGACATCTTTGGCGAAGAGGTGTCCACCACGGATGACGAAGATGAGCCGGACCGTGGTAATAATACCATGCAACGACGGGAGATGGAAGAATCGTCTCGCCTATCTGCGGATGATTCTCGCATGTCTGACTTCTTTGGTGCAAGTGGCAGTAATACCGGAGCTGGCGGCCTAAAAATGGAACAAAACGAATTCAGCAAATCCATGTTTGGCCGTGACGCCAGCAGTCCCAAGTTAAGTGCAGCCGGTTCTAGTTCCAATCTTGCCGCGCCCAGTGGATTCTACGACAACCAGATGCTGACAAAGCGAGAGGAGTTTGAGAACATGGAGTTCATAGACGAGCCACAGCCACAATACTCGCAACAACAAGTGCACCAGAAGATCAGTCAATTGACGCGACAGATCAGTGATCTGAAAGCTCAGCAAATGCAGAAATCCACAGAAATCGCCTCCATCCAGAATGCCACGCTCAAGCAACGTATGCAGGAAACCCTTGATAATCTATACACACAGGTTATTGAAAGAGAATTGGAGCTGAAGGACTTTGAGAATATGCTGGAGTCTTAAGAGGAAATGTTTAATTTAGTTCGACTCTTTGTACACTAGCATAAGCTTATATATAGTTATTAAAATGTTTTTTTAGAGATTAATAAAAATATATATTAATTAATCACACAAATCCGATCCGCGAACTGTATGAACTGAAACTAGGCAATGACCTATGCCTATACCAAGAAATTCTGCTTAATCATTTGGCTTATCAATATTTTCTTAAGGATTATAATTTCTTAGCTATCAGTTATTTAATTTTTTGCAAGTCACCATTTAAGAAAACTCACTCTTTTTATCTATAGAGTTATGTCATATAATAGACTTATCAACAATCAATAATAACATAATAGTCATATGGAATTCAGTAGAATCATATCAAAACTGCTAAATGCGTTACCCATGATCTACTTGATGCATTACTGCGTGGGCCATTGGCATCGGCTGATTGAACATACCTTGGCCTGAACTGGACGATATCGAATACGTAATTCTATATCTTCAAGGTGTTTCCATGTACAAGAAATAAGTTAGACCTTAAAGCCTTGGGCGATCGTAGTCTAAATGTCTTTATTATTGGCATTCTCAATCAACAAATTTTAAAGATATTCAAGATGGGAAACATAGAGTGTTATATTTTGTACTATGAGCGTGAAGTTCCAGAGACAAAACCAGACTCTAATCAGTGTCTTTTAGTTCGAGGAAGCACGTGGGCTTTTCACTTAAGATCTAAGAAGGTAGAGTGTGTAAAAAGGAATGGGTGGGCTGTAATGCTAGATAAACTAAATGCAAAATTTGTGACAGCAATTCGGAGCCCTCTGAGGCTTTACATACTGCATGCGTAACTTTTTTTGTTGTGTAGTTGGCAAAAATGTGCAAAACTAGTTTCCAAAAGTCTTTTCAAACTTTCAGCGACCAGCCTTCAGCCGGGATCACCAACTTAGCTCATCAGGAAGTCCACCGGGATAGACACCTGTAAGACAGGCGGTGCAGTGACCCGTGGGTTTAGACTTGCCATCTCCTGCATCTCGATTCTTCAGTTGCACAGCTTCCACAAGCCCCTCAACGCTTAGATAAGCCAGACTGTCGGCGCCCACATGCCTGGCTAACTGTTCGGCGTTCAGTTTGTTGGCAATCAATTCCTCTCTAGTTGGAATATTAATTCCCATATAGCACGGATACTGCAGCGGTGGGCTGGCAATGCGAATGTGTACTTCCCTGGCGCCTGCGTCCCTTAGCAGCTTGATGATGGGTCCAATGGTGTTGCCGCGCACGATAGAATCGTCTATCAGTACCAATCTCTTGCCAGCCACGTTCTCAGACAGGGCTCCAAACTTCTTGGCCACTCCCAGTTGCCGCAACCTGGTGGAGGGTTGAATAAAAGTTCGTCCCACGTACCGATTCCTACAGAGAACCTCAGCAAACTCAATACCAGACTCACGTGCGTAGCCATGGGCCGCCGCTGTACCGGACTCTGGAACGGAGCTTACGAGATCCGCTTCCACAGGAGCCTCTCGCCACAGCTGCCGCCCGCACTGCAGCCTCACTGTGTAGACCATCTGACCTTCGAAGATACTGTCTCCACGGGCGAAGTAAACATATTCAAATATACAAAACGCCATGCGCTTGAAGTCGGGTCGTTCTACGATATCCACCGTACGGTAGCCACTCCGCGAGAGCTCCACTATCTCTCCGGGTTCCACTTCGCGGACATATCTAGCTCCGATCGAGAGGAATCCGCAGCTCTCACTGGAAACCACCCAGCCATCAGCTGGGGTATCGGACTTATTACCGTGTCCCGCATTGATAGGCACGATCTTGCCAATGCACAGCGGCCTGTTGCCATACGTGTCCCTTACAGCGTAGATCTTGTCTTTCAACATGATAACCAGTGAGTAGGAGAGTGGAGCCAGCATCATGAAATGCCTAATTCTGGCTGGCCAGTTGGGTCCGTCGAGTTCGGATACATCTTCTGGGGCACAGCACAGCGATTGGGCAATCAATTCACTGTCGCTGTGGGTAGACAAACCCACGCCTCTGGCCAATACCTCCCTCCTCAGAGATTCGTTGTTGACCAACTCGCCATTGTGGGCCAGGGCCAGAGCTCCGTGAGCAGTATGCACCACAAAGGGCTGGCAGTTTACCACTCCCGATCCGCCAGCGGTGGAGTAGCGCGTATGTCCGATGCCCAGGTTTCCGCGTAGCTTCTTCATGGAGTCATCGTTAAAGAGGGTGCTGATCATGCCCATGCCCTTGTGCACATTGAAGTTCTTGGAGCAATTACCCTCGCTGGTGGCTATGCCAGCGGATTCCTGGCCGCGATGCTGCAGTGCAACCAGTCCCAAACAGATCACGTGAGCAATGTCCATCTGGGTGGGCCAATCTCCACAAGCAATGGCTCCGAAAACACCGCACTCGTGCGTCAAACCGGTTAGCTCCTTGCTGGCCGAGATGGAATTGGATTCCGATTCCACAGTGGAGGTCACCCCCTCAGCTGGTACCACCTGTTGTTGCTGTTGTTGTTCAACCACGCGCACATGTTGTTGCTGCTGCTGGGGCGCTGACATGTTGCTGCTGGGAAATATTTGCAATATGGTAATTAAAGGTGGCTAATTGCAGTTTGTGGCGCAGCTAGCGTCGATCTGATTTACCTGTTGGTTTACGCAACTGTTTTATACAAGAAAAATCCTAGCACGCTCGCACGCGCAGCTTGGTTTTTCCGAAATCGGACGAGATCAAGCCTAATATCGATCGATCTCTGCTATCGATAGTTGTTGGTGCCCCTGGATCGATAGCCAATCATTCCAACGATTTTCTGTATTTTCAAATTGGAATTTTAAAAGTGTAGACTGATATAAAAAAACATCCTTTCATAACCCTTATTTGAATTTACATTTCATATTAACATATTAAAATTTAAATAATTGAAATGTATATTTATTTGAATACTAATTGGGAATAACTATAATGCTTATTCTCATGTAGGTACATATAAAAACCACATTCAAGGTTAAGCAAATTTAAAAAAACTTTTTTTTATTTGTTTGCTGTATTTTTGTATAAATTTAATCAATATTTAAGGATATAGCTATTGGAATACCGATTTTAATATTTCTTAATTTGCAAAAATACGGCAAATAGAATTATCTACACCCAATTTAAATAATATTGCATTAATAAAAGAATTAACAATGAAATTTGTAAGTGGAAAATATACCAGTCATTATGAAGTTATAAATCGTACCTTTTATTAGGTAAGATATAACTGTAATAAGTTTTAAACAACATGTTTAGTTTATAAATCTGATTGGTGTAAAAGTTAAATGCGATTGGTATTATTGTTCGGTGTCATGATGAGGAAATCGGAATTTAATGAAAACAGCCAACTTAAGTACTTGAATCGATATTCGAATTCCGCTTTGTACATCGTGCAAATTGAGTGATAAGATAACTTGTGGAATATTTAATTCCAGGGGCAGAGTTTCTCGATGAATAGTTGAGCCTCCTTCAGCTGGGCCGCCTTGTCCAGGAAAACGTTCGAAATCGCTATTTCGAAGTGTAAAGCTTTTCTGTGAAGAACGGAGCCTCCTTTAACTTGGTCTTATCCTCTTCCTCCAAGAACCCTTTGGCCTGCTCTATGTCCGTACGAATGGCGGCTATTAGCGCTTCAAGGGAGTCGAAACTGCGTTCGGGACGTAGATATCCCGCAATACAGATCTTAAGTATCTGTCCGTACAGGTCACAGTTAAAGTCGTGGAGCATGTGCGTCTCCACGCTTTTCTCCTTATTGTTGTAGAAGGGATTCCAGCCGACACTAAGGACCATTTTGTATACGGGTCCTCCGTCCACGTTGGCCCAGCCGTAGTACACACCTGTTTCCAGTGATTCGGGCAGTGATTTCACAACCTCCAGCGGAAAGTTTGCTAACAAGTGGTTTGATAATCAATTAGCAATGACCTTCGGGATTCACTTGACGTCGCCACCAACCTGTTGGGATGCCCAGTTCTTTGGAGCCGCGTCCGAATCCTCGGACTATCTCGCCTCCGGCGAACAGAGGTAGTTGGCTTAGCATTTTCTGTATTTCCTTGGACTCTGACCCAAATGTGCTGCGGTGGCGCTTGAAGTGATTCCCACAGGCTAACGGGCTGTTGATTTGCGGAATTTTCTGCGACCGCAAAGCGTAGTGGGCCAATTTATCGAGTCTGGTGGGGAATAAGCGGGGTTCTCTTCAGAGTGTTTAAGTTGTGATTGCCGCCTAGCCACTCACATAACTACTGCTCTTTCCATTGATCGGCATAATATTCATAAACACACAAACGTTCAGCAATCAGAATGTAATCAGCTGTTTGCCGCGGACTGCCAACTTGGGCCAGTTTTTTAAAGCATGTGTGTAGGCAAATTGAATGTGAAGGGGTTCAATATATACATATATTATTTGATATTCAAATATATTTAATATTACCCTTAAAAAATAGTCTTAATATAATATTTATATTTCAATTAGTATATTTTTGTAAATTTACATCCGTATCAGTCTCATATTCATGAATATAAGCGTTTAATACATTCATTTACAAGATACATACATATTCGTATATTTTTGTATAAATTAGAATTATAGGTCGAATTATGTATATATACAAATAGTATAAGAATAAATAAATCCAACAAAAATTAGTAACCTTTTCTCGTTTTATATTTTGTTATATTTGTGTATTTATTTTATTTATTATTTTATTGTTGTATATTTATCTTATTAAACTTTGCTTTTTTCGATTTTAAGAACTAGATGTGAAGCCCTCGTTGCAGCCATTCGCCATAAAGCGAGAAAGATCCGACTTACGCATACTCCTTCACTATAAGTACAGTTTAATTTTATGAATTACCAGAGAAGACTAACTGTAAGACACATGTCTATTGCATATGTTATTTAATAAATGCTTAGCGGAACATCATAAGTAAATGTTATGACATTATAGATGGAAAATGATGTAGTGGGTAAAGTTACAGATAATAAATCATGAATAACTTGTGCCGAACTTGTATGAACGATACCACCACCCTGGTGGATATCTTCGCCGATGTCCGTGATCCAGCACTCGACAAACCCGTAATGAGTCTGTCACACACACTGACCCAGTGCACCAATCGTCCAGTGGAACGCGGAGATCTATTGCCGCAGTACATGTGTCTGCCCTGCGTCGTTGCCGCCCAGAATGCCTTTCGATTTAAGTGGAGAAGCGAACGTAGCTACCAGCACTTCTGCAGGCTGCTGAACAAGTCGGTTTCTTTGGATAGCGATTGTCAACAGGATCCGAATAAGGAAGCGCAGATCCAAAGCGATTTGGATCAGCTTCAAGATCCTGATAATATACAGATACCGCAAACCAAGATCCAAAAGAATAGAACTTGTTCCAAACCATATCTTGGCAGGCGGACTAGTTCCAAAAGAAAGCAGCCGGAAGAGATCTCGAAGAAATCTCCAGAGTAAGACTATTTTCTATTCTAGCCTTGAATGTCATAAAATGTTTCTTAATTATTTTCAAAAACAACTGATTTAGCCACGAAATAAAACAAGAATATACAAATAAAAAGACGAGCGATGATGGAAAAGCAATGGAGACTGTTTATTTGGGGAGGTAACTAATGATAAGTCGTACTACACCATTTTATAAACTTTAAACTTTTTCATTTTCAGTACGACTGAAAAGCACCGACAGGTGCATTGCGATGCCAATACTTACTACAAGTGCCCGCACTGTGCTAATAGGTTTTATTCACAGATTCCGCTGAGGAGCCACTTCATTGAGCTGTGCCCCAGGTGCCCCTATTGCTCACGCGCCTATAAACATAAATACACACTAAAGCGACATCTACTAAATCATGTTAGCAACCCAACGCATAGTCACTGCCCGAAGACTTTTATACGAAAGGATTACCGCAGAAATCACCTTCGGACCCACGACAGGGACGGTCCGCTATCCTGCAACCAATGCTCTGCCGAGTTCATTGAAGGCCTTCAGCTCATTATCCATCAGAGGGAGCACATATTGAAGGGAGAATCTTTTCAATCTGAATCTGCAAAAGAAATAGACTCGGAAGATAGTGACCGGGAAGAAGATATGAAACTAGAATGTATAAAGACTAGGTTTAGAGACGCGTCTAAGAGTCCAGACTTGCTTAAGACGTAAGTTTGAAATTATGCAGTATAACATTGATTCATCCATTATTATTCCAATCCGATAGTTAACCATGTGATTTCAGATCGGAGACCTATTCCGCCAAAGAGAATATAAGAACTCATAACATTCTAAAATATTAAGCTTGCAGTAAATACATTTACTTATTTGACAATTTCAGCAAAAAGAATCCTCCAAAACATATTAAATGTCTTCAAAGAAGCAACCGCGAGAAAACTGAAGTCGAAATAAACGATGATACGACATTAAAGTGGAATCATAATGCTAATATAGATCCGAAAATTAACTCATTCGGAGTGGACAAGTAAGTGCGCATTTGAGTTTAGCTGACATTCTATTATCTGTAATTAAGCTTTATAACCAACAGGAAAACTTATTGTCATATTTGCCTAAAGAACTTTTCTGCCAACTCCAGCCTTAATCGACACATGCATATCCATAAACGTGATACACCTGGAATATTTCGCTCAGAAAACAATCTATTCCGTTGCGAATTATGCTCGTTGGTATTTTTGGATATGACTTATTTGCAAAGGCATAAAAAACGAATTCACAGTAACAACTTGATATCAATCCCAGAAAAAATCTTGTCTAAACGGATTGCCAGTCGATTCGTTCTTGGAAAACAACAAAAGATTAAAGCTGGTAGGTCAGATGCCCTTTAAACACTTTTTGAAACACTAATTTCTTGAATTCGACAATTATTTGTTAACTGGAAACTTACAATTTTAGTTTTTAATGATCTCTGATTTGTAATCCTCGAATAAGTATTTTCGTTATGAACGAAATTGTTTCTGTTATCTGACTTTATTTTTTTAAAAGTTACTATTCTAAATGAATGTGATAAATTTATTTTTATTTAAAAAGTTTGATTAACGTTCAAGTTATTGTTAAAGAAGATCTAGTATTCCATTATATAACTTTTCCCTTATAAGTCATAAGAAAGTGGCTAATTTTTTATTTAGGTGGAGAGAAAAGAACTTCGTTAAATAATGTACCACCAGTCTCCAATATTCTCTAATTTTCAAAACCAAACATGTAGAAATGTAACAATTTTTATTATTCGTATTCGGGTTATTAAATTTAAGAAATTATATAAACATTCCACTGTTAAATAAATACACATTTATATCTTCATACTTAACTCTAATAACAGTTGCTGCACATAACTTTTATTTTTTGCTCCAAAATAAAGTATATACGCAAACACAAAAAGATGGAATTTAACATAAAACTATTTAACGCAATAACATGATTATTACTAGTAATACATTGAATAGGTTGAAAACCCTTAAATTATATCTTTGGTTCAAAGGAAAATTTAAATTGAACAAAAAACTTGGCTTATCTTACATTGCGAAGAGTTTTTGTAGCTCCTTAAGGTTGATACCACCGCCCCCGCGTCCAGACAATCCCCCCTCTTCCTCTGGAAGCACCACTTTGGCAATTTCAAGCTTGTAATCTTGCAACGCTTTAATTCGCTGTTCCACGGTGTCCTGGCACATATACCGATAAATGAATGTAGGCTTTTTTTGACCATAACGATAGATACGATCCTGAGCCTGCCGCTCCAGTTGCGGGTTCCAATGTAGGTCCACCATTAGCATATGATTGGCCACGTTGAGATTGAGTCCCACACCGCCAGCGGTGAGGGAAAGCAAGAGAACCCGCTTGTCATTATTTTCGTTAAACTCTCGAAGTACACTTTCGCGATCTTTGGCGCTCATCGAGCCAGTGAAGTCAAGTACTTCCCATGACTGATCCTGCAGACGGTTACGAATGATGGCCAGATAGTTCAACCACTGAGATGTAACAATGATTTTGTCGTTGGTGCTTGATAGGAGCTCCTCTAGCTTATCAATGACTAACTTTAGTTTGGCAGAAGGGCAGGCGAAATCAAAGATGGGATTCTGAGGATTAAGCAGCTTGACAGCTATGGTCGAGTCTAGTGACTCCGATGAACTGGACAATGTTTCTTCATCTCCCATATCCCAAGGCATTTTCTCCTCCTTAATTTCACTGAGGTCTGTCTCATGTTTTATGTTTTCCAGCTTGATTTTTGTTGGAAAGTTGTTTTCTTCGTCAGTTAAATCATTTTCATCAGCGGGTTTGCCGTATTTGTCCAACTCATTAAGGACATCCAGCTTAAGCTGACCTTCTACACCTGTGGCATCCATCCTCACGTTGTGGATGTCCTCGGCGGTCATAGCACCACACAGCATCTAACAGAAGATGAAAATACAATTTATTTTTATTTAGTAAAACTATTAGGCAGTATAAGTAAATAATAAAACATACCCCAATCATTAGACCAGGATGGCAGCAAAACTGTCGCAAGCGCAGGAGCAGCACCAGGATAACTATACCATGTATCTTTTCTCCCGGATGGTAGCCCAGCGAACTCAGAAATCTGTTGTAGATTTCCATGTACTTTGGATCCAATATTTTTTCGTTTATAAACTGCGGCGTCCTTTCTAGAGAATAATAATTTAAGTCGCTATTTCCCTTCTCGCGTTGCAGCAGAAACTGCAAAAAGATCCTTTGGGAGATGGCAGACAAGATCTGGTACACAGACATCTCTTGCTTTGAGAGCTGCACGCAGATAAGTTCAATTTTTATAGGAGGCAGTGCAGGCATATCACCCGACTCCTGCAGTTGTTGTTTTGTCCTGCGCAGCATTAGAGGCTTAATGATGAATTTCAGACGGCGGTGACCGGGCATGCCTTCGTTTAAATACCTTTTCCATTGCTGAAGGTCCTGAAAGTTTGGCACTTCCAGAAAGCGTAGTAGGGCAAAAACATCAAAGGCTAGATTCTGGACAGGAGTTCCAGTCAAGGCCCAATGACAACGGGCTCGCAGCTGGCAAATTGAGTAACAGCAACTGGTCTTAACGTTCCGAATGATATGGGCTTCGTCTAGAATCACCCGATTCCAGTGAACGGCGAACAGCAGCGAAGCGATTCCAAATCGCTTAAGCTCGCTTACCACAAGATTATATGACGTAATGACCAAATCGTAGCTCCTAAATGTCTGTAACCCAATATCACGACGATTGGCACCGTGATATGTCAGAACCTTGATGCCATTCGCTGCCACCTTAGAGACCACTTCCTGGGCCCACTGACACATCACGCTCATAGGACACACAACTAATGTGCCTGCTGTAGGGTAGCGTTCGTTTTTTAAATCGTCTTCATCTGAACTGAATTCTAAGGGTTCGGGGGACTTTACTGTCGGCTCATTCTTTTCTTTTTCCTCTCCATATTTGTCTTCTTTATCAAAAGTGGGAGATTTTGCCATTTTCTTACTCTTAGCCTCACATAATCGCTTTTTTGGTGGCTCGTATTTTTCTTCTTCTTGCAGACTCCTCTTCATCATCATCGAACAAGCGAAAAGTTCGGATTTTCTTGGTCTTCAATCGATTAAACTCCTCTGTCCACTGAAGCTCTAAAGCACGCTGCTTCTTTTCCCGTTTTTTATTTTTACTTTCCAGTGATGCAAGAATCAGGGCTATCATAGACAGAGTCTTTCCCAGACCCATGTCGTCGGCAAGGATTCCGCCACTTATCTTCTGTCGCTCGCGGAACTGCATCCATTTCAGGGCAGCCTGTTGATGCTTTAGTAGACGGACCGTCAGAAGTGCAGGTTGCTTCTCCAAGTCCACGTACGTAGAACTTGGCTCAGAAGGCTCATACAAAATCTAAATAAATAAATAATAGTTTAATTATAAATGATAAATAGAATTTGTTGACTCCAGAAGCACGTTAAGTACACCAAAATGTTCTGGATTTTTATGGACCTATGCAGTGCACTAGTATTTGCAATTGTAAGAAAGAAGAAACTAAAAACGTCAATGAATTCTTTCAAAATCAAACCGAACAGGTCCTAAGTTACCAAAACACACTTTTAAGTCAGGATATACTACTATACTACCTTCAGGCTTTCGATTATGTTGCTCTTATGCTGATAGAACTCGGCTGAAGAGTGATTGGACTTGTGACGGTAGCGGTTCAGGCCAGAGTATAGATTGGACCACTGGGGTTGTTCGAACTGGACAATCTGCTCGGGCTCCTCTTTGATTCTGATCGCCGTCTTATCCTCTTCCACGCGCAGCGTGTCCAGAAACTCGCCTAGTGCCACCAGGCGTGCATTAAACTTCTCCAGACGTGATTTTATTTCGATAAGCTCTTTGCCGCTAGACCCATTCTCTTCCAGTTGTCGCTGCGTTAGCTCTAATGTAAGCACATTCTGCACTAGCTGATCGATTTGCTTCTTCTTTTCAAAGTACTCCGATGCACTGACGAAGATTGCATCTGAATTGTTTGCATATTCTGTTGGAAAAATAAATAAAACTGACACATAGTGGCTTCCGTTGATTCACCCTCTTACCACTAGACAATTCCAAAACTATATCATCTGGTTCCTGCTGATTGCCAATTTCATCAGGACTTACCGTAAAGTCAAAGATTGTCTGATCTTGCAAGCTGCATGGTTGTTCATCATCTTCAGATGACGAAAAAATTTCTATTGGATAATCCGAAGACTTTTCGTACTCACAAGAGGAGTTATTTAGGCTTCTGACCACCGACGAACTGCAACAGGGTGGCGATTTCGGGATCGGACTATGTGACCCTAAAAAAGGATTAAATTAAGCTTAATTAAAAAGCTTTATGAATCTTACTTTGACCTTACTGCCTGGCGCCATTCTCGTGCTATAAAGTGCGCATTTAAACTTGTAGAAAATTTTGTGGTCACTGTGTAATCGATAAATGGAATTTCGATAGTATCAAATCTGCCTAAGTTAGGGGTAGTCCAGTCT
Organism: Drosophila eugracilis; assembly: GCF_018153835.1. Classification (NCBI taxonomy): domain Eukaryota; kingdom Metazoa; phylum Arthropoda; class Insecta; order Diptera; family Drosophilidae; genus Drosophila; species Drosophila eugracilis. The sequence continues at coordinate 752,369 of NW_024573893.1, read as the reverse complement.
ACACAGAACCGCATCTGGAAAAAATGGGTGAACAAATTCTTTTAGTGCTGTTTTTATTTTTTTGTATTTAATGACAGTTCTAATTTTATTTTATAAGACCATAAATGTTGATTCAGGCAGCGAAAATAGCATAACCAAAAAAATTTACAGTCTTATATTTAAATAAATCCGTTTTTATTTCCACACAGTTGCATAGTACGACATATCGATATTGTCTGGCCACACTTCGCACACTGCTATTGAATTAAATGGCGCCTGATTTTTAGAGCATTTTTGTAAAATATCTACATAAATAACTATGAGCAGTGAAAGCGAACAATTCTATAGTGACGAGGGAGAGGATTCTGTGGTAGACAACACGAGCTTAGGTATGTAATACATAGTGGGGATTGGATGTGGTACTTACTTCGATTACTCTTCATGGGATCTAGGGCAATCACGTAAATCCTCGCGGCTTAGGAAATCCTCTAGGCTTAGCCAATCCTCGCGCCTTAGCAAATCCTCGCGCCCCAGCAGCCACAATAGCAACGGAGGTGGCGTGGTTATAGATGAAACGGAAACAGAGGAGGAATCAGAACATTCGGACGAATCCGAGGAGTCTGCTGAGTCGGCGGACTCAGAGGAAGCAAGTGAATCAGAAAAATCTGAGGTATCGCACGAATCCGATGACTCTGGAGACGTCAGCGTTCGACCGCCTATCAGGCGATCCAGAAAGAAGCCATTGGAAATACCATCTGATAGTGAAGATGAGGACGAGGAGGTGGAACAGCGCGCACTATCTCCCTGTACGCGTATGAGTATTACTGGGGTGCGACCCCAGGATCTAAGCGATGAAGACAGCGAGATTGAATACAGTGATGTGGCCCAGGAAACTACCCCGACGCCCGCTATAGTTCCGCGCTACACTACTCAGTTTGCTGGCAATATCCAGGACGCTCTGCACTCGACAATCGCACCGATTCAAGCTGATCCTCAAGTTCTGGACGACTCCAGTGGCAGTGACGTGCTCATTCTCAGCAACAAGGACACGACGATCGAGATATCATCCAGTACAGATGAAGACGCCAGTAACAACAAGGAAAATATGTTGGGACATTCAGTTGTGCGTCCATCCAGATCCTTCTCGCCAAGAAACGCTGCTGGTGGTTCATTGGTCCAGTCCACTAAGAATTTAAGCCAGCCCACAATACTGGCGGCCCTCAAGCAAAAGACCTTACCCTCCGACTCAAGTAATTTACGTGTAAAAAGCGAAAACACTATGGTAGTCAGCCAGGTTGTTTACGAGGAGGAGATGCGCAAATTGGCGGAGAAGCGTGTCCAGGTGACCGATACGGAGAAACTGTACGAGAAGGTGGCCCATAAACTGCCCGACAATGGCAGCCAAATTAAGAAGCGTATCAGCATCCTGCGCGCCGAGCTTGAAGTCGCTGAGCAGTATGTCAACAAGTTAAAGGTGGAACCGAGTAATGCACCCGCCATCAAGGTGGCTAAAGGAATTTTTAATCCACCCAAAGCCCCATCAATCGATACTCCTGACTGGGATGAGTTGTCGGCGGCGGTCAATCAGATTCAGCCTGTCTACACGGGCACCATCGGAATGGCCACCTTTAATAACCAGAAGGCTCTAACCCTGGAATCTCTGAAGGTAACATAGGTTACTTATATACAGAATCTGGCTTGATAGAAAGCAACCTAGAAGTCGTATTTTCCGACTTTTTAGCCTATTATTTATTTGTATATGTGATGAGCCAGAACGGATATCTGAGCAGCATGCTTAATTTGGAGGTCGCTGGGCACGAGTTACTGTGCGGCGGTTTTTCTAGAGCATGCTAAGATTACAAATTCCTATTCTGATCTTGTTAGTGGCAAATCCGCTCCTTCCAGATAACTGCATTCCAGCTAATTATTGTCTTTTTAGGACCTACATGGTTCACTGAAGGATTGCCCTGGCCCAGAAGTGCTGGCGGAGGATCCAAAGGGTCTTAAGGTAACTCTTATGGACCACCAAAAGCACGCCCTGGCCTGGATGAAATGGCGCGAAAGTCAGCTTCCCCGCGGAGGAATTCTGGGTGACGATATGGGCTTGGGAAAAACCCTGACCATGATCTCATCTGTGCTGGAATGCAAAAATCGCCAAGAGACAAGTGAAGACGACGAACAGAGCAGCGGCAGCGACAATGAGGATGAGAAAAGCAAAAAGCAAAAGGGTGGATGGACCTCAAAAGGTCGTAAAGACTGTAAGTGTCATAATTTGAAGTGTACATGTTGGATACTTACTCTATAAATTGTTTTTAAATTTATTAACAATTTTTAGCTCACAAGGGTGGCACCTTGGTAGTGTGCCCGGCCAGCTTACTGCGTCAATGGGAGAATGAAGTGGAATCCAAGGTGTCACGTCACAAGCTGACCGTTTGCGTGCACCATGGCAACAATCGGGAGACCAAAGGCAAGCACCTTCGTACATACGACATTGTCGTGACAACGTACCAAATTGTGGCCCGGGAGCACAAGAGTTTAAGTGCCGTGTTTGGCGTAAAGTGGCGTCGGATCATTTTGGACGAGGCGCATGTGATCCGCAACCACAAGTCGCAGTCATCGATGGCAGTTAATGATTTGCGGGGCAAATATCGTTGGGCTTTGACCGGTACTCCTATTCAAAACAAGGAGATGGATGTATATGCACTTTTAAAGTTTTTGCGGTGCTCTCCTTTCGATGATTTAAACACGTGGAAGAAGTGGATTGACAACAAGAGCGCTGGTGGGAAAGAACCGCCTCAATCTACTCATGAAGTCCCTTATGCTGAGGCGGACGAAGGCACAGCTGCAGATTGATGGCAAATTGAATAGTTTGCCGAATAAAGAAATGCGTCTGATGGAAATCTCGCTGGGCACTGAAGAGATGAATGTCTACCAAACTGTGATGACTTATTCCAGGACTTTATTCGCTGAGTTTCTCCATCGGCGCGCCGAAAGAGACACGGATTATAATTACAGAAGCGAAGCGAACAAACCAACCTACAATCAAATTAAAGACCCTAATGGCGCATATTATAAGATGCATGAAAAGTTCTCCAAAATGGCCGGAGGTAACAGGGAGGTCAAGGCTCATGATATCCTGCTACTATTGCTGCGACTGCGACAGATATGCTGTCATCCCGCGTTAATCGACGCGGTAAGTTGAAACCACACCTTCTACATGGTCATTTAACTTAACATTGTATCTATTTCTTTAGATGCTGGAATCGGAGGAGTCCCAGAATATGGACAATAGTGACAGTAGTGATACGCCGGAAATCGACTTGTTAGCGCAGCTCAATAAACTGGCCATTACCGACACCTCTACGGAGTCTCAGCCTTTCGGGGCCGCTCGAGGTGGCGATAACGACGCCTCTCTGGGAAGCAGATGAAGCTCGCATCGCCAAGGCCTCAAAAAATCTGCTTAAGCGCACTAACCCGGTATTCGATCTAAACCGTCCCTCCTCTAAAATTTCCGAGGTTATTAAAATTCTGAAGACATCGATTCTGAATACTTTGGACGATAAAGCAATAGTTGTATCGCAATGGACATCGGTGTTGAACATTCTACGCACTTACTTGGAAAACGACGGTGTGCCGTCTCTGTCGCTAAACGGAAGCGTTCCTGCGAAAAGCCGTCAAGACATCGTGAACAAGTTCAACGATCCCAAGAACCCAAATCGCATTCTTTTGCTCTCCCTTACCGCTGGCGGTGTGGGCTTAAATCTGGTTGGTGCTAATCACCTGTTGCTTTTGGATCTCCACTGGAATCCTCAGTTGGAGGCTCAAGCTCAGGACCGTATTTACCGCGTTGGACAGAAAAAAAGACGTCATTATCTACAAGTTTATGTGCGTGGACACTGTTGAGCAACGGATCAAAGCCTTGCAGGATAAGAAATTGGAACTAGCCGAAGGTGTCCTAACAGGTTCCACAGTTAGCTCCAAACTCACGATGGACGACCTTAAAGGCCTGTTTGGGATGTGAGATTGTGCAAAATGCTTTAAATTTTTATTTAAGTTCAACGTTTTCGTCTTGCATATTCATTCCATAGAAAACAGCATTCAATTTTATTTACAGCGAAATTTTTATTCAAGATAAATGTAAATTTTCTTTATGTTTTTAGTTCTTTGTTTCGAAGCTTTTGTATTAAAATTAACTAGAATACCATTTAAAGTGTTTGGTGATTTATAGTGAGTTCCATTAAAATTGAAATGTGTTCTACTAGGTTTTGATATCCTTAATCTTATATTTCGCGTTTTTTTTTTAAGCGGATACAATCGAATTCCACTACAATCTGAATAGCATAACATATTTGGTTTTTGTCAAACTGTACAAAAGAAATGTTTAATGTATAAAAGAAAACCGTGTTTTCTTAAGTTTAGAAAAGTACGCTACACTATTTTCAGATCAGACAGATCAGTTCTCACGAAGTAATAAAAAACCGCATGCTTTCTTCACATGGCAGCGCACAGCCCAAGAAAAATGTAATGTACTCTTAAGAGGATTGAAATAAAATGTATATGTTTCAAGCTGATAATCTCATATCAATATATAATATATAGAACAATTTTGAATAAAATAATCTGATACTCCTTTCCTTTTGCTATATCGCTCGCTGTACAATAACGATTTCGAATTTAAGTGCTCATGCTTAGGACTAGAACTTGTTATTTTAAAATTGTGCCTATGGTAGGTTTAAAGATGTTTTAACTTTGTGCTGATCGATATTAGATTCTTGGATATATTCTTGCTTATAAACATTAAAAAAATAAGTGTGTGTTATATACAATACAAGAGCTACTACTAACATATTCATCATTGTTTATGCTTAAAGTTCACCATTTTTAAGAATTATGTGTGTTTATTTTTTTAGTTTTTGAGATCAATTTGAAAAGGTTTACGGGGGATTACATTTTCATAATCTAGGTGTGTTTTATGATTTTCACAATTTGTTGGAATTATGTCAAAGCCTGGTTAGATATTAAATAACGTTTTGCATAAGCTGGGATTTTCCGTTCCGCGCTGGTTAAGTTAGAGTCATCCATTCTAATGGTGCTGATATTACTTAATTATCGCTGTGAAAAGACAAAGGGAAAAAAATAATTATTTTATTAGTTAGGCAGGCAACTTGAAGAAATTTCTTCTGCATAGTTGTTAATTAGTTTGAAATTCAATATTGCATTGGTAATATGCTTAAGACCGAGCGCAGCATTAAACAATTTTTAATGCCAACGATCCCAGAGCGCCCATATGGGCGCACTGTCTCGGCCATAAAACCCATTAAAATCATTGTAATGTCTGACAGTCAGTCAAAGGCAGCTGAGGCGAAGACGACACCGGGCTAAAATATCCTTGGCCAGCTTACCTGCTTACCTGGCCCAGTCCGTGTCCTCGGACTCTTAGGCAATGAGCTGCGCTCTGGCGCTCGTAAAAGCCATTTTAATGGCCACCATTGCCCACGACCAGACCAAGTTGCTGGGATGGAAAGGATGGATCGGTAGCCAGGTCCGTACAATATGGGAAGCAGCTGGGCTCTGACCCGAGAGCTTGATTTTTATAATGCGAAATGTGATTTTTACGACGCGTTTTAAGATAATGCGGCAGGCGCTGAATCTCGATTTTCGATTCGTTTTGCCTGATTTCTAATTGTCCTAGACATTTAAGCTCAAGATTACATTGGAAACCACTTCCACCCCACCCTACCACATAATTTCAAATGCGATTTAAAGGGATTATTAGAACAGGTAATATATAAATTGTATAAAAAATACAAAACTATTTTTTTTTACATTTTAGATTTATATTCTCTGTCGTGTTAAAGATGTTTTTGGTATGTCTCAGTTATTTGAATATATTTTAACTTGTTCACTACATTTAAGTTAAGTTGTTAAAAAAGTAGATTTAAGAATTGCAACAAAGTCTAAAAGTCTTATTGAATTGTTTTCAGTTTAGTCTATAAGTATTAAACTCATTTAAAAACAAAATTAAACTTGAACACCCTTAAACTTATCCTTTAAGGACATTTATCATTGGCCCATAGAGTACACCCTATTCTTCGTACTTCTGGAATTTGGCGACTTTATGTCTTTTTTATATGCCTTTGCAGTTTGAGTCGAAGTTTTACGATTGCCACGAAAAAGTTTCCAGTGAAAAAGGAGTAGCTGAAAATGATTCTTGAGGGCCTCGAGCTAAGCTGACGGCGGCTGAGTTCGTTTCGTTTCGTATTGGTTTGCTTTGGTTTCTGGTTTTGTATACACCATACATTATTGTTTATTTTTTAATAATGCGTGTCCACTAAAAAACTGAAGAGGGAGCGTAACGCGGCACCATAAACACCGAAGGGCGCTTCGCACGCAAGGGCAAGACGGCGTTGAAGAATAATAAACACGAACCCCAAAAACAAATGAATATGTGTGAGCGATCTGAGCTGAAAGTGCCATGGACCTGGTGGTGGAGGAGGAGCTGAGTCCGAATGGGACACAAACAAGAGCGAAATGTCAGGGCGAAATTCGAGCAGCGTAAGCTGAAACCGAAACCGAACTCTCGAAAACTATAACATTTTTGTTTTTATTCCTTTATTTTGTTGTGTTTTATTTTTATGGCAAGCACTGCATTTATATTATGCCAGCCCCCGGGTATCAAGATCAGGCCATGACGATGTTTTGGGGGACATTAAAAATGCGGACGGATTTACTCCTTTTTTTAATGGCAACTCAGCGGAAATTAGAAATCGACGGAAATGTATGGCAACAATAATACTCAATATAAATTGTATAATGTTTGCTGTATGTTTATGCATAATCTTAAGAGAGGAGTCACCTTTGAGAGGGCTACAAAGTTGCTGCTTTTGCAAATGAACCGGAAGTTAGATATTTTTAAGATCTTTTTTAATATTAGAATATATGAATAATAGTTATAATCAACTGTGGTATGCCAACTTACATGTTTATATTATTATTTTATTATGTTTTAATTAAAATGTATTTCTGCTACACAGGAATAGAACCAAGTAGTTTTTGTTCATTATTATATTCTTAAAATCGTTATCAGAAACTGCATGAAAAGTTTAAATAAGAATGCTTAGGACACTCCTCACACATATCAAAGAATAATTTATTTAAATATTTGGTGGGATTATATGATGTTTTAATTATAGACAAGCCCTAAACTCTTTGACTAGCGGTGCTTAAAATGTTTTGTCATGTTTATTTGTCACTTTGATGTTTGCGGTGCCATGTTCTCTAAACAGCGATCTTTGGTAAAAGTATTTTTATAACTCTGCCTGTTCGTCTGACACTTTTGATGTGCCAAAGCATTAGTCAATTTACAGCATGTACATATGCACCTTAAATGTGCTCAAACAAATTAGCGGGCGAATATAATTAGACCAAAAAGGAGAAAGGAGGCGGTGGGCGTAAAACTATTTTCCCCAGTGCATTTCGAAAGGTGAGTGAGGGGGATTGCCTAGAAAAGCAGCAACGCGAAATGAAAACAAAATATCGTAAAATGGAAACTTATGCATTTATTGCCATTTTGGCCACGGCAACAAAAGGCGACTTGCAACGGAATTGAAGTGCCATTCGAAAAGGATATTTCTGCTCCTGGTGTGCGTTTGTTTCTTGGCGAAATGAAATGCTTTCAGGAACTGCTGCTCGCAGGATCTCCCCAAGGCTCGTAAAAGTTTTCGGTATTGTTTGCCCGCTTTTATGGTTTTGAGGTTTGCCCGAAATAATTGTTTGTTGCTGCCGCTGTGTTTGCTTCCTTTTTTTGGACTTTCCATATACATATATATCTTTTATTTTTTTGACTTTTTATTTAATAAGTTTGATTTGGCAGATCCGCTTCGTGACAGAGTTAAATGAACTTTGGGATAGTTTTACGAGATCCAACGGCCTGACTTTGTAGCCTCGCCTTTTCGAAAGGGAACATTTAATTGCAGCCCGAGGTTCTAGGCTTAGAAGAGGGCACAAATGTTTGGCAACAGACGCGTTTGAAGGAAAAAAATATTTTCACGCAGCTATCGTGCGATTCAGTTTCAGTTTTATGATGCAGACCCATAAAAACCGAACAGAACGGAGTCCCTTTGAAGAAGGAGTACGAAGGAATCTGCCACAGGAGTGCGGTGAGAGGTGATAGGAGTTTGGTTCGGTTGGGGTTTTTAATGGTCGCCCAAGACAATCGAAGGGCCACGAATGCTGCACAGTTTCTAGACAAGATTTAGATGCCAATTCGCTGCTCTTTCATAATTCTGCACAGCGAATATTTTATTACCTTGGACGAGACCAAAACATTGAAATATGCATTTTGAAGTGTCGTCTTCGCGGTCTGCCAATGTGAATCGTAAAATAGGAAACCAAAACAAAAAAGAAGACAAATGTGCAAAGCGTAAGTTTTGATGTTTTGGTAGCCGGAGGGGGATCCCCTCTTATTCCCGAAGGGTGGCAACTGGAGAAGCCCTTGCCGCTGCTGGCGCCACTTGAGTTTTTAATTAAAGCAAATCGCTTAGCAAAACAAAAGGCTACAAAATGCTCAAACGCTGCTGAACAAAACTCAAGCCCGTCTTGCCCATTTCAATGAAAATATAAACAACAAAAATGCCAATGGCAGCAGCATGGAAATTCAACACTTGCCTCTCTCTGAATTAAGCAACTGCAGAAGGCAGCAGGCAGCACACCAAGAAAATGCCAAAATGCTCCAATTGTCATTCAGCGAAAAGGGGCAGACGGGGCGGGGCATGTCGGGCCAAGAGGAATTGTTTTTCATCTGGAGCCTGGAGTCGGGACGAGTCGAGGCAGCTTTTGTTGCCCACGTTGCAGAGAGTCATCAGGACAAATGATGAAAAAGCCATTGCATACTTTCGTGCACAGTACGGAAGTGCAACCGACAGCTACACAATCGACGACTGCAACTGGGAAACAGGAAGGGATCTGGTACAGGATCCAGGGACCGAGACCAAGCTCCGAAATGAGCCAGCCAACCCAAATTGTGAACATAAAACTATGCTGCGAAATTGATTTGATTAAAGGCAACGCGCCTGGGCCAGCATGCGAAATGAGCTGCAAGTGTGAAAGGAAAAACAGGAAACCATCGAGTAAGTTTTCCAGTGCCTAGAGTAAGTATGAGCCAAGCCTTTGCTTAGATTATCTTCATTTCAAACTTTCAAGCTGCAGATCTGAATAGCAACTCACAAAATCGAAAAATCTTGAGCTGAATTGTTTATTAGATTTTAGAGTTTTATTAGAGTTTTCACTATGTCGAATTAAAAAATTTTTATTAATAATGTAATATATAATTAATAATTTATCTAATATTCTTACGATACTTACGAAACTTCTTTAAATTCTATAAGAAACATTTTTATTAAAAAGGTATTAATTATTTTGAAAAATAATGAGCCCCAAAGACTTTGGAATGTTGGAAAAGATTATTATACATCTATCGGAATAGGTTGACCAACTGACCACTAAGGTTGGCACTTGAGATCAATATATGATTTATTAAATAAACTAAAGGAATTCTTATTTTAAGCTCAATTTAAATTTATTTTTTTTTTTCCTCCAAAAGAAAATATTAAAGTTTAAAGATTGCAAATAACTTTCAATCTAATTTATGGCCAAGATGTAACAAATTAAAAAATGTTGAAATTAAATCCCTTAGCGTAGTCTCACCTTTTTTCACCTCTCTAGGTAATAAATTGTAACTTTTCCAAATCGTGGTTAATACTTACACAAAGAGGACAGCTGCCGCTGCTGCTGCTGCCACGGCGGCAGCAACATTGCGATATTGCTACGTGGCAGCCGTGGAGCTGACCAGGTGGTGACCGTGGTGGTAAGCTCCATTGCTGCTGCTGTGAGCCGGTGGTGGCGGGGGCGGCGTAGTGGGCGTCGGTGATCGTGATCGCTGTCGCCGGCTGAGAGTCGGCGTGGGCGTGGACGAGGTGGTGGCCATTGTGGTGACCATTGTGGGCGAGGCGGCGGAGTTCACTGTGCCATTGCTGCTGCCCGGACGAGAAGGCTTTTGGTTATGAGCTGCCGATGGTCCGGTTGGACTACACGGCGAGCGACTGAGGGCCAGCGGCTCCGGAGTCGGCGGACAAATCTGGGTGAGAGGCAGGTGGGTGAAATGCGCCCCATAGCGACCCTGCTCGATGCTCGGGTAGGTCAGGTACATTGGCCCTCCGTTAACCAGGGCCATCGGTGTGTAGTAGTTGTAATAGATCTGCGCTACAGTGCGGTTTATTTCCACGCGAGCTGAGGATCAATGAAAGTTATGCGGTTAGAAATGGTCACAATATGGTCTTGACTCCAAAAATAATATCTTAAAAGGTAATAGATCATTGACTTCATAGTGAATGCAGCTGGGCTTTAACTTTATCTCTTTTGACAAACGTTCTGTGATCGCATAATCATCATCATATTAAAGATGACTTCCACTAATAATACTTAAAAACCTTTAGTTTTACAATAATTGATATAAAAGCAAAATGAATGCGATCCTTGTTTTACTTTAGTATCTTATTACTATTCTGTACGTTTGAAACGTTTTTAATATTGCATGTTAATACATTTTTTTAAAATGTAATAAATTTAATTTACGTTTATTTATTTATTAAACTATTCTTTAATCTTATAATCTGCATTTTGCTCTTTAAATATATTTAACTGATTCCTTGAATAATTCTAAAAGATGTTAGAAAATTCCGGAATGCGAATAAATTAAAAAAAGAACATGTGCCACATCGTTTATTTTATACACTTTATATAGAAAATAGAGTAGAACAGTTTAAAGCTATGGCTGGAGGCTATAACACTAACTATGGCCGCACTTAATGTCTATGCCACCCGGCCAAGATGTGCGCCATTTTGGAAGGAGGAAGGCACATGAGGAACCGGTGCCCCTGGACTCCAAGCACGGGCCCACCTATGGCCTGGCATGCACTTTATGTGCAACCTTCGCACGGTGCTCACATAATAAACCCTCTACCCCTCTACCCCTTCGCCCCTACTGCCCCCCTATTCCATCAAAGTGCCACGCCCCCAGATCCACATCCATTGCAACTGCCATATTCACATCCACATCCACATCCCGGTTCCAGTCCCAGTTGGAGCTTCGGCTGGCTAGAGCCTTTGTCTTCCGCTGACTCCCCGCCTTATCTGCGTGGCAAAAACTTTTCAAAATTTTACTGCTTGCTGCAACATCAAAATGCCAAGTTTTTACGATTACGTTGCTGCCGCCGCTGCTGCTGCTGCTGCAATTTTACTTAATTTTAATGGGATTTTTTCTTCCGCCAACTGCAGAATGCATTAAACAGGGCCAGAGCATACGAGAGAGAATTACGCATGAGCGTGCCTCCCTCTGGTCCCCTTTTCCAGTAGAGTTCTCCTTTTCTACTCCTCCGGGAGACGCACAAATAGCGGATGGTCACAGGGGGCACGGAATGGGGAGTGGAATTGGAGGAATTTAACTTGAAGGTACAGTCAGTCGATGCCAGCCAGACCCAACCTAGTCGCAAACTAATGCCGCCCGCCCATTGTGCGATTTGACGAAATAATAAAGAGTCGTAAAAAAGTTGTGACCCAAGGTTGGGAAGGCGCAGTGGGGTCGGTGTTCAGTTGCCCACCATCTCCCTTCCATCCTCTCTGGTGTTCTAGTACTTGTTAATATATAGCTAACTCTCATTGGTTTAGTCCATAAACTGAGTCTTGGTGTTGGGTTAATTAGAAGAATGCATTTTCCAGCAGGTTTGGCCACGGGAATAGGGACAGGGACCAACGACCACCTCTGACCAATACGATAGTTATGCGAGCCTCTTCCCCACTTGCTTTGGAATTTCCGAACAATGAAATAAGCCAAGTGAAAATCAGACATAAAGATTTTCAGTATAATTTGTAGGGACACGAAAATCTAACTTCAAACATCTGCTTAAAAAGCTTTAAAGGTATAAACAGTCGTCTAAACTAAATTACTACTTAAATTTTAGCAGCTTGTCTACTCTAAAAATGTAACCTTTAGATTTAATTATTTTTACAAAAGAAGATATTCTGCAAAGAACTAAATCGTTTCTGCGAAACTCAAGTACTATGAAAACTGATTTAGGGTTTACAGTTCTCGACATTCAAAAATATTCATGTCTTTTTTGCGACAAAGTTAAACTGATGTCCGAATTTCATAGATCACTAATGTAACTAAATTGTTAAAAAAATTATTAAAATCAATTTAATGTTTAATAGGTATTCAACTTTGAAAACGACAAGTTTAAATTATATACCATTCAAGTTCTTCATTATAGTTGATATAATTTATACTATTATATATGATATAGATGTCTAATTTTGATTAAACTGTTTTTCAAATTTGTTTAAAGTTCAAAATGACTTTTTTCTCATATTTCTAAAAGTCGATGTCGGTTTGAAATGGCTCTTCTTATAAATTAAATTGAATTTACTAAATATTGCATTCCAACATAAGTTATTAACTTTACTTATTCAACCCCCTTTAAAATGTATAAAAAAAGGAATAAACAAAAGACATCACTAGTATATGCTGGAAATTTTTGAAATAACATTTGAATAGGTGAGAAAACATTTTGTTGACCTAGTTCAATGGGTTTCAAATCTCTAACCTCCAAGGAAAGAAAATTAGTTGTGCACAGTTTCTCGTGGGGTGTATAATCTTTGCTTTTGCAGGCCACAAAACCTCGACAATAAGTTCACGGTTGACTTGGCTTGGCTAACTGAGAAATAAAAGTGGCCCACCAAAGCTTTGGCAGTTTCGGGGCAACCATTGGCCAGTCGGATTACGATGGAAGCCTTTATGACAAACTGGTTGCTTATTATTTAGCGAGCAAGGAGCGTGGACATGATAAATCATGATTGTCCAGAGGAAACTATGGCCATGCATGTGGATCAGATGTCTGGCACAAGTGGCAGCTTGTAAGTCGGTGGGGCAGTAAAAATGACAGTAGCGAATCTTGATGTGGCAAATGGGGAGCGGCTGTGGAAGTGGAATGGAAGTTGACGCTGCACAAATGTTTTACGATCCACCCACAATATGAAGTCGTAAAGTTGAAAATTTTTGCTTCCTGCTGCCGCTGGGTCTGCACTTTCCTATAGTTTTTAATAAGCATTGGTAAATGTTTGGGATGAAAGTGGAAAGGAATTTGTACTAGACTCGCTGAGCCGAGCTAAGTTCCACCAAGCTGGGCAGCCCCATACGTCGACGACGACGACGACGACGAAGACTATGAGGATGATGATGATACGGCTCGCAGCTCGTTATGGCGCCCCGTACAAAATGGTATGCTAGCTAGTCTATTTTTTATGGGAAAACAAAGAAAGGCGTCATTGGAAATATGACAGAGCCCAAGGATGTGGGAATGCATCGTAAAATTGGGCCGGGGGTCTGGGTTAGATTCCTTAGGAAATTACTATAAACTCTGAGTCATAAGTTTGTTTGCTCATCACTCTAGTTAAATACTGATGATGAAGTTGTATTTGTCCATGTCCAATAACTCAAAAAGATTGGGGGAACAAATAGATTTTAAATTAAAAAAACATTGCCTACGACTTGAAAAATGTAACTGAAATATGCTGTTTACATATCTTTGCCTCAGCCACAGGCCTCCTTTTAAAAACTATTAGATAATTTTAAGATAAGTACTCACAAGATTGTAAAATTATGAACGTTATTACAAATTTTTGAATGAATTTAGTTATTGTCCTTCTGTATATAATACTTGTACTATAAACCTACTTTACAATAAACAGAAAATTAAATTTCACTCTTTTCACTTCAAACTTTTACATAATTTATTAAAATTGTTTTAAAAAGTAGAAGAGTGGATAGATTAAAAAATATATTAAAAATCATCAATCAACCAAATTGAAAACAATTTGCTGAACTTTTTACTTGTAAAACTTTACGTAACAAATAAAGAAGAATGGTCTTCATAGAATATTTTAAATGTGATTCCCCTGTTCAAAAATAAAATGTGCCTTGAATATCACAATAAAATTCTCAATTCGCTGGCATCAAATGCCTTCACATGACGACGACGATTCCTTCGTTTACTTCGCGCACAATTCAACCATAAACACTTTTAAGCTTTATGGTGCCCACATTTACACGTCGCCATTGCCTACCCACAGCATCCCCATTCCAGTATCCCAGAGATTCTCAGACTCTCCTTTCAGCTCAACTGCGATTCCTAAAAATTTCATCGTGACGTGTTTAGTGCCGAGAAGCGATGTTGAGCTCTTACGGCCGGAGTATTGCAGCTACCTGGTGGTGGACTACAGCCGCTTATCCCCAGCTCCAGCTGGAAAAACTAAAACCCTTGCTGGGACCCTCAGGCATACACTGGTAAACAATCTTGCAGGGAGTCATTTCTTAAAAATATAACTTCCAAACAATACAATTTTAAAATCGATAATGTAATGTAATGCATTTTCAAAGCTATTGAATAATTTGAGAAAATCCAGGCACTTAAATAAATGTTTTCCAACCGAAAATGAGAATTTTCAATAAGTATCAAAAATGTAATGTTAATTGTCAAAGAATGGAATTGAAATCATTATAGCTTTCTGTTCTTAGTCAAAAACAACGTTCTTAGGATATGCAAAATCAAATAACAAAGAAATAAATAGGAAAACGTTTCTCTAAGTGGCTGCCTTTGGGCAATGGTGTTGGCAATGTCGTAAATTTTTCGCATGCATTTTTCGGTTTAATGATGCATTTACGATCCCAGCAGCAGTGGCGACACAAGGAACACCCAGCTTCCAGCTCCAGCTCCCAACTTCGAGGCCCAGATTCCTGCCACCAGAAAACTTCATCCGATGATGGTGGGACGTGCAACGGTAATGGTTTCGTGAAATGGCAACAACTTGAAAAGCAATCGTTACAATTTTTAATGTCATCGGCAAAGCAAACAGCAGCTGATACTTCCCCTTGATAGAGGTAATTCCGTTGATTTTCCGTGGATTTTCGGTTTCCATTTCCATTATTGTTCTTTTTGTTTAAGGAAAATAGTTTATTTTTGACATTTGAGGCTTAAACCTTTTCATAATATTCCGTTGGGCTAAATCTTACTTAAGTTTGTAACAATATTTTACAATGTCAATGAGAATTATTGTTGTTATTATTGAATATTACAATTAGAGTTTCGCAAGACATTGATAGGATTAACCTAGGTATATTTATAATTTGTGCACCATCTCACAACAGTTTTTCTGATACCAAGACCCCCTAGGAAATATGCATACATTACTTCAGGGGTTACTAAGTAAGTACCCCGTTAAGATACAAATTCACACGTAGAGAAGATATTTTTGAGATTAGCTTGTAAGCCTATTTGAATGAGTTCATAACTTAGTTTTCTCAAAGTGCAGCTGATTCAAAAATAAACTATCACTTTGTACTTAGATTCAGTTAAGTACTTAAGTAACCGAAGAATTATATGAATGACTGATGTGAGGCGCTTTTAATGGCTTTACATAGACGGCGATTATCGGCAAAGCGAGAGTCACACCCAGACCCAAAGTTAGCCTAATTAACTTGGTAAAGCAAGACTAAAGTAAGGTTAAACTAAAGCTATACAACCGATGTGCAGATTTGTGATGCGAACGTTGTTGAAAATGTTGATCGTTGATTTGGCATTTGGTTTTTTTCGAAAATCTTTGAAAACGATTTAATAAATATTTTGCTTTGATTCATTTTATTCGTTGGCGGCAAGTGTTTTTTTTTGCATGTTGATTGGATCCATTTTGGGGGGATTGTTGATTGAAGAAAAGAGGATGTTGATTGTTGATTGGCGGCCAAACATCTCAGCATGGGGTAATGTTGATTGAAGAAAAAAGAGACGCGGGAACCGGCGGTCACACATCGACATATTTGGCTTGTTGATTGAAGATAAATCCAAGTTGCGCTTTAGCTTACCGATAAATTCGATATATGTACAGAGGTTTAGCTCCCTTTAAACGCTACATTACTCAACTTTTTAAATTACGAAAGTTAAATTCGCGCGATTTCACCGAAGCATTTAAGCTAATATGTGATGCTGAACAATAAATATCAGGGCAATAGTTTAATCGTTACTCTAATTAATGAAAAATTATCATCCACATTGCCGCGTTGTGTTGCGTAGCTCACCCCCGTCATAGATATTCAAATTATGCTGACGGGAGTACTCATTCACAACGTATTGGCCTGGTGTAGATCAGATCGAAAGACATTCGGTATAGATTATGTTTTTTATAGCCAGATTGGGGGTAATAAAATGGAGTGCTATTCAATGATTGTCTGACTTACCCTCTTCGATACGCCGTGAAGCCTCTTCAATATTGGCGTCTGCATCCTTCAATATCACATACATGAGTGGCATCAGCTCCCAAGGATAGCGGAATTTCTCTAATAGCTTTTGGCAATAGTCTAGGAAAACGTCTTGGCCTGAAAAAGAAAACAAGAAGAATTTATAAGTTTTACATTCCCATGAGTCTCAAAGATCGATGATCTGCAATTGATCCCTTCTTGCATATCGAAGTCAGCTTCAATGACAAATCTCTGCCCCATAAACAAACAATTCCAGACATGAGTACCCCCACATCGAAGTGGAGCCAGATCCACTCTTTCTAGAATTTCGCCAGTCTGCATAAGTGATTCGGGCAAAAACTGGCAGACAGCGATGTGCAACGTAAACATGGCGGCAAAAACGTCGGCACAATTTGCAACTCAATACGTGGAACCCATTGGTATCGAACAAGAATATACAAAATTCCGAGCCTCTGGGAAAACCAGTAGCATAAGCAAGAATATTAACTAAGGAGGACTAAGCAAAATGTTCTAGCAGCAGGTTTAAAATAAGAACTCCTTAATATACAAAATTGTACTTTACAATGTATTGCAATTTAATTAAACTAAAATGGTTCAGCTTAAATACCTACAATGTATTACAATGTATTTTTTAGTTTTAGTCTGGGTTAGTTCTTAAATTCTTATTTTAATTGAATCTAATTTCAAACTTAGGAACAAGCTTTTAGGAAGAAATTTGTAGGTTTTATACGTTAAATCCTTTGTATGGTAATGAGATCTTATTTAACTTAAAAGCCAAGTTTCTTTCCTGAAGT
Source organism: Drosophila eugracilis (assembly GCF_018153835.1). Taxonomy (NCBI): domain Eukaryota; kingdom Metazoa; phylum Arthropoda; class Insecta; order Diptera; family Drosophilidae; genus Drosophila; species Drosophila eugracilis. Next base: position 735,233 of record NW_024573893.1, on the reverse strand, counting down.
TACCACATGGTTATACGAAAATTACAGACTGTTAAAAATATTTATGGGATAAAAAAGTTTAAAGAAATTCTTTGTTTTAATCAATAAAAATAAACTAAATTAACTACAATTAATATGATATATATTTAGTTTTTTTTAATAGTATTTTCGTTTAACAAGCAGTTATATTCTTATATAATGTTTCCTAGAATCTATCGGTGATTTAAAGAACTTTAATATCATATAAATTAGAAAGTATTTGTTTAGCTAAATGATCAGTTTTGCTTAGAAATCTACCTATAAGACTGTATTATATCTTATAATGCATGTTTAAATATTGTCATTTGTATTAATATTTTGCCCGCTGGTGTTGCCTGGCACTTTTCTCTTTTACTCGCGAAGCTTATGCCATTATGCTCTTCGTATCGCCAGCCATTTTTTCGTTTTTCTTGTTTTTACCTACACACAAACAGCAGCAGCAACAATAACAACAACAGCAACCGCACAGTAACAACAAGTAAAACAGCAACAGCAACATTGGCCCGTCGTCGACATCGTTGTCGGTAGTTTGGTTGTAGGCGGAGCTTCATATCCATTGGCCCGTTTTATTATGGCTCTCTGCTCGCTGCTCCTTAAATGCGGCCGTCGGTGTTGCTGGCGTGCAAGTGTTGCTGTTGGGGCTGATGTTGCTGCTGTCGCTGCTGTTGCATGCAACACCATCGCTGTTGTTGCAGGGAGTATTGTGGTGCAGCATTTGCATTGGCGCACTCACTTTGCGTGTGCGAACTTGACTGAAACTCGTTTTCGGAACAGCTCTACTTCCTGTTGTCGCCGCTGTTCATTCTTTTCTTGTTTAGTTTTTTTTTGTGTAACTTTTACCTGAGTTTTGCCCACATGCTCAATCATTTGGTTGCATTCCACACGAACATTTGCCGCACTGTCTGCGCCTTTTTAATTTAGTAATTAAGCCATTAGTGGGCCGACCATTGTTTGAGCTCTGTTTTGTTAGCATTTTATGCTTGCAAATTATTTTATTGGACGCAAATAAATCTAATAAATTGATTTATTGCTGCCGCAACCGCAGCACGACCATGGCAATAACTGCCAAACTATTTTACTAGCCCTATTGCATTTATTTGCATGCTCTATTGCTTTTTAACCAATGGGCGTGCGATTGGGTTAGAATATATTAACAGAGTGTTGTTGAAAAGAGCATTATAATAATCTAGTATTCATTGAGACTGGGTAACCACAATGTGCAGCCTTAGAATGCCAAAGTACACAGTTTTAATTCGGTATGTTACAAGAAACTGAAACTTTAGAAACTGCATTTAAATTTGGAAAATCTACTGATTTTTATATCTTTGATAATCTGAATCAAAACTAAAGATTCTTATTCGATTATATGGGTGCGCATGATCTACTGATTTTTATATCTTTGATAATCTGAATCAAAACTAAAGATTCTTATTCGATTATATGGGTGCGCATGATTCTTCCCTTTGAACTGCTACATTATCATGATATCTTCTATATATTATATCTTTATGAAGAATTTTTTAAAAGCCGTGTTATAGTTAAGAAAAACTTTAAGAAAAGATTTGAAGAAATATGTTCTTCTCTTAAAGTAGCTATTATTTATTATTATCCTTGGCTTATCCATCCATTTTTTTATCCATTTCATCTTTTGATAAAAGTTGTAGTTTTAATTATTATCAGGAAGTTCATAAACATCATTTTAAATGCTTTTAACCTTTGCAAAATGACTGTTAATTTTTCATGATAGATTATGTACATTTTCATTATGTATGGTTAGGTATAAAAAAATCAACAGTCTTTAAATTAATCTCGAAGAAGGTAGTTATATTAAAGTCTGCATTCTTAATACTTAAATAAAATAAATAAATGTTATTATTATATTTTGGTTGTGAAGCCTTTTGTTCGTACTATTAACTAAATTAGTAAAAAAATATATAATAAGTATTATTCTGAGAACGAAGATAATATAATAATAAATAAGCCTAATTAAAACTGTAAACAGCAATAATTATCCATAATGTTATCATGTTTTCAACATTCGATAATTACCCTTTTTACATCTAATTATTCCCTATTTTAACGATAATTAGCCACGTGTAATGCGAACATGTTTGAAAAATCTAACTAAAATACTCCATTAAATCGACATATCTTTGGATTGGATTCCTGCCGGAACAGGCATGTTAATTCTGAATTCTACATTTATTTAATCACCGAACATTTTGGTCACTTTAAGCGCAATCCCAAATGGTACAAACATTACACAATATTTATATAAAACGTTCGGGAAGCGTTGGCAACGCCCACTTGGCACGAAAATTCTGCCCGCACGAAAAGCTGCAGCTGTCGCCGTTGCACCGCCATTCCCCTGCAGGAATATGTACTAGCATGTACATGTACCTACTTATATACATATAGATATAGATATATGTAGATCTGCTAGATGCATGTCTATATGCATGTACAGTTAGCCAGTAAACGATGCCATTAACGCGCATAAAGCGACTCTGCGCAGGGCCAAGTGGCAGGAGAAGTGGGTACACAAATCCAAGCTCAGTGAGGTATATATATATGTCTGTATGTGACCCATGTACATGCCACAACTATATGTGCAGGTTGCAGACTGGTAGTGGTGTTGGTATTAGTACTGGTACTGGTACTGGTGTTGTTATTACTTTTATTACTGTCCAAACTGCAGCTAACCTTCCACTCGGCAATCTCCGAATGCTCCGACACCGAGTCTTCCACGAGGTCCTCGTTTCCCCAGCTCCTTTTGCCATCGTTTAAGTCGTTAGCTAAGTTTTCTTGCTCGTTTTTCTGCGCCTTTTTATGTGTTTCTTGCTGCAGCACGAAGCTGTTTCTGGCTGCTCCTGCCACTCCTGCTGCAGCTGCTCAGCTGATCGGCGAGCACAGTTTCTATAGGAGGTTTTATATATCCTATATATATATTTTTCTTTGTACCAATTGGCAGGCATTACATGGCCAAGGCAAAGGCATCTCGCTCGGCAGGCACTTCGTTCGCTTCTTTTCTTTTCCTACCATTTTCTGCATTTATCTAGATGCTTTTCAAATTGCATCTTTGCAGAAGCCATTTATTTATTGTTGGGAATCTTACACATTATCTGGCAAATATTGCGTATACGCAATATTGATAGTTTTGACTGACCAAGTTGATTTATTAGGCACTATGATATCAACTAAGAGAATACAAATTTTTGGTAAAATGTTGGGTGTATTACAAAAGCGCATATGGCTAAATATTCTAAAAAATAAATGCCTGAAAAATTGAGAGAATCTTCCAGAAAAGGAAGTTCTCAATTAATTCTCATAATAAAGCTACGGTTTTTGGGAAGAAAAGATTGCGATTATATATTAAAGAAATAACATTTCCCATAACTTTCATAACTTTCTTAAAAATAAAGAAGTCTATGTTCTTTTGATTTAAATAAAGTAAATTTTTGATCTTTGAGAACAAATAATTTCCATTAAGTCGAAATAATTAAGTACTTTATGTAGAAAAGGAAAGGGAAAGGAAAACTTAAGATTTTCACATAAAGGTCTAGATTCTTGGGCAAAACAATGTCGTTTTTATTTAAAAATCTGAATTTTGTATCTAATTTAAAACTTAGTACCGAAACAAACGTATTGTTCGGTCACACGGTCTCCCTAGTCATAAACTGATAGTGCCTGTTAAAAATATAAAAACAAAATAATCAAATTTTTTTGAACCTTAAGAATAGCTTTATCTATCTTTTTTTTGAATTCAATGAAATTATGTTAATTAAAATTATTTTTAGATTATTCACAAGGCAGCCAAATAATTTAACGACGGGATGTTCAAGAATACTATACTACTATATACTATACTATAAAATATAATAGTTGTTTTCGACATTCCAATAACAACAACACATAATAGAGACTGACAAAAAGGAAAGGAAGCGTTTCTAACCCTATAACGTGATCATAAATTAAATAAATTGATAAATTTATGATAAATTGATCTTGATCAGTATCAATAGCGAAGTCGATTCAGCCATATCCGTTTGTCCGTACGCTATGAACGCAGAGATTTGAGGAACTATAAGAGATAAAAAACTGAGATTACGCAGGCAGATTCTTGAGGTCTAACGCAGCACAAGGTTATTTCAGCATTCTGCCAACTATAAGGTCCACAAACAGCGGAAACCTATGCCTTGAATAACATATTTTTGTCAATGTCTATTGATTTAATGAAGAAATGAAGGTTATAAGGCCTCACATGGAAAGTGACGTCACCATCAGTCGCTTTGTCCATTTCTACTAGCAAAATAAATATTTTAAAATTGTGTAAAACAGGACTGTAGGGTTTCTTCTTGTTAGTTAATTATATTCTTAAGAAACCCGTTTTTATGAGTTATATGCACATTGTGTAAAAATACTTTGAGATTCATGCACAGCAAGATAAAAAAAATAATAATAATTTAAGAATAAAAGGAGACAATTAGGAACTACAGGACGAATATAGATGATATTATCAAAATGTACATATAACAGGATTTAGTTTTTCACCAAAGTGCTGCTCTTAAAACTATTAATCATAAACAGAAATATATTCGAACGTTTACAAGTTAGTTTTGGTTAATACCTAGTTTTCGTATAAGATTAAATATATATTTTTTCTATAGCTTTCTTTTTACAACCTTTATTTCTTGATCCAGAAGAAAAATATATTCGTACGGTTGAATATTTAGCAGATAAAATGCATTCATTTTGCAGCTGCTAATAAACCCAAGGAAGACGGTCTCTCTGTTTCCGTGTGGGGCAGGCACTTTGACATCGTGTTGTAAAATTAACTTGTGCCATAAAGAACGCAGCAAAAGCGAGATGCTGGCGAAATATTTTGATAAAATTTCGAGCGCTTGGCAGCTGGATAAAGGATAAAGCCTGGCTACCAAAAAAGATGAGGAGCAGCCGTAAATTTCTCGAAAATATCTGCAGATCTGCCCCGTCGGCAGGCGAATGCTTGGGGCAATCGGAGGAAGGTCGTAAAACGTAAGAACAATAAAAAATAATAAATCGACATATCCACAAAATGGCAACTCAAAGTGCTCAGTATGCAACCGAAAGGAGTAAGTGGCACAGGCAAATGCCACCAGAAGGAGCACGAATTGATGAAATCCTCCTCCTGCATTGGGGCAATGTGGTAAATGAAGCAAGCATCGGAATGCTGTGCGGTATATATCCGGACTACGAACTACGGACTAAAAACTCCGGAGAGAAGAGCAATGCTCACCGAGCAGACAATATAAAATCTTTGGCAACTGCAATGGAAATAGAAAGGAGCAGAAACTGTGTTTTAATGAGCCACAACACCAGACGCAGATGTGATGAGTTCGCAGGAGTGGGCCAAAGTAGTGGCTGATTTTTTAAGTTATTTGGAGTGGAACAAAATGCTGTATGCCGTATGCTACTCACATAAATGGTATTATCGGTGATCTAAGTATAGCTTGATTTTGGCCTAGCAACAAACATTTTATACATTTTTATTTTCTATTTAAGTTTAGTCAGAGAACTCGCTGATCTGTTACACAAATTAATGCCTCCATGCTCGGGTGATTCTTTTAATTTTAGTGGATTTAAGAAGATATGTATGTACATAGGAAGATATACAAAAGAAGATGTGGGTTCATGCAAAAACTCATTAATAAAGTAATCAAATTATTTTAAATTATGATATTAAGCAGATGGAAATATTCAGTTAGCGGGAGTTTGCTTAAGAACTAAAACAGTTTTAACCATTCTTATCGAATTGATTGATATTGAAATTTCATTTGTATAATATTTACCATTTTTTATACAGTGTTATATTATTTATAATTTATCATATTTTTCTTTATTTATATTTAGGGGCAACTGAAATCTCTTTCAAGCGAAGTTTGTTGGATATTCAATTGATTTACAGATCCAATCCAACACAATTTGATTACATAGGGTTACTTTGACTTTTCAAATTGACGTGTAACATATTAGTTGGTTATTAATTTTTCTTTTATTAAAATGGCACAAATTACTTTAATAAATACAAAATAAATTGTAAATGATCACAATCCGAACTACTTTCCATGACTTGAAGAAATGTTATAATCTGATTCGTGGTAGTCGTGATTGCAATAACCTGATTCCAAAATCCAAAAGCGTTGCGATCAAAGCATAGCCGTAAAGCTAACTGCTATTTTGGTTAAAATGCCAAATTTACATAATTTTTAGTTTTATAACCAATAACAAAATACTTATAAGTCGGCCTCCCAGTCGGGGGCTTAATTAATATTTATATAAATATGCAAGAAGCCGTTGAGTAAATTAAAGGATGCGAAGAATGCAGTATTTGATATAGGGTAATTCAGGTCGATTGAGTTCCGGATTTTCATTAAAATTTTTTGATCTTAATGAGTTTTTAAAAAGCTATACAAATATAGTTTCTCTGATCAAGAGTGGAATATATTATCAGGAGAAAATAAATACGTTTTGCTTATGTTCTAAATAAGTTTCAATGCATTTTATTATACCTTTATTATTATTTATTATTTCCTTTTTTCGTATAATAATAATAACTTTTGCATTACAAATTTGTTAGTAATTAAATACAAGTGATAAACACACATATTAATCTAAAAATATTAAATTAATATACTTCCTTTTAAGCAGTAGCATTACTTGCAGGTTAGTTTACTTTTTTGAATTATATTAATTAGGAAGGAATACCAATGACTAGCACACATAAAAGAAATCTTTATTAGGGAAAAAATAATGTAATTGTTTGTAAGCATTTAATGTATGTAAATGTCGGCATAAGGAAGTGCAAATTCTAGAAAAAGCTTAACACTGATTAAAGGTCTTCAATAGTTAACCGTTTTTCGTTTTTTCTTGCGAACAATAGCACCCACGTTTATAACTATTGGAGCCGTAAACCGGGAAAGTAACCATCGTCAGATTGCATTCACCTTTTCATTTGTTATTCATTGCCTCACCTTCAATTGAGTTAAATTCCCAAACACTAAACCCCTTGGCCAATATCCGTTGGATGGCTAGATGGCTGACTGGCTGACTGGATGGCTAGATGGCTGGCTCACCTTTTTCCCAGAGAGCTTTTCTTTCATAGCGGCAGCTCGTTCTAGAAGAGCTCTTTGTGCATTCGTCAACACAACTGCAGTAAAGGCTAATAAAAGTGCATGTAGCATGCAGCCTTTTTACGAGGCTTGCTACTCGCAATGAGATTTTTGTTCTTTCTTTTTTGGAATGAAAGAAGGTAGTAGTAGGATGTCGTCCTTGCCACGAGGCGGAAGTTGGCTTTCACAGGGAATCCTTTGGCTTGCTTTCTGTTGGCCAAGTTAAGCTTGTTAAGCCCGGCACGAAAGCTGTTTTAATCTCAAAATTAAAACGTTTGCAATTTTCGAGAGACTTTACGAGTTATATGAAGAAAAGGCGAAGAGCTTCGTCTTTGTCGTCATTCTCTTAATCGTCGTCGTTGTCGTTGTCGTTATCCTGTCTAGTATCCTTGCTCCGCTCCTGTGACTTGCCGCTTGAATTTTCCTCATCGTCGTTATTCACTTGAACTTGTGTCATATTTCACCCATATCCCACTATACTATTCACCACCCCCCGATAACTTTTTCAATCCCCTCTGCCTTTCCAGCGTTTCCTCCTGCATTTTGCATGCATTTATATTGTTTTTATTTTTATTATCGAAAATAACAAGCTTTTTCTGTAGATTTATTTTTATGATCGCCGCGCTGTCGCTGCTTTTTTACTGTTTGAACTTAACATTTGACTTCAACTTGTTCCCGGTAATAAAGTTTCTTTGCTTAGTTTTTTGCACACTTTTTCCTTTTGGTATTGGTGGATACAAATTAGCAGAGATTAGATAAGTTAAGTATGAGTTTGGTAACTTTTCTTGTGTTAGGGTAGCCAATTTACCCATTTTTGTTGTTGCTTTACTGCTTCGAGTTTGTTCTACTTGCATTATCAGAATGTTTCTTTACCAACAGACAAAGGGCTTATCAAGTGTTTGTCACGTATCTCTTACTTTATTGATAAAGGCATATGGGTTTTAAAAAAATGTACATTGCTAGATGTTGAAACACTTATACATATATACTTTTTAGTTTTATATTCAGCGTTGTGGGTTATATAAAAAGAACAGAGACTAGTTTAGGAAATACAGTACAATTTTCTATAAAATGGTTAAGAAATAAATCAAGTAAATCTTTTTTATATCTTATTTGTAATTCAATATTTTCTGTTTCCTAATAAAACCTGAAAGATTGATATGTATTTTCTGTGCACTGCCTTCTTTTAAACCATTTACCACTCCTTCAAAGAAACAAATGAGTTTAGTTTTTAAGTGTTTATTTGAATAGTTAAATATTCTATTTAGTTCCAAGGCTTACTAGTTTTAATTCCACGTCGCAGCAGTGCGAGCTTTTCCTTCACTTTAAATAGGTCAAGAAATCCTTGTCAAGCACTCGGCTTTCCATTAATTTTCAATGACATTTCAATTTGCATTGGCACTGACATTTGGTGCACTTTTCGACTAACTAAGAAAAGAGAAAGAAATTTAATTCAAGTGATTAAATTCCTCTCCAGCCTTTCTCTGAGTGTAGCAGACTACTTTGTATGAGCACATTGCGATACATTTTAATTGCCAGCAAAAATGTTTGTCCGACAATCAAGCTGCCAAATATTTGGCTCTACCAACTCTGGTGCCTTTCCTCTAATTTTATGACATTTTAATGAATGCCTGCTAGTACTAATAGGCATGCCAAATGAGCCAAGTGGTCTTGCAACGACATCTCTTGTCTGATTTTCGAGAGCGAGTGTTCTTGTATTGTAAACAGCCACTTAACTTGATTGGGAACTAAATCAAGATGTTCTTGTTGCATAAACATATTATGTTTTATGTTATTCTTAATAACATGTATCTATCTATTAGCAATATACCACCTGAAAGGAATAAGTATCTATTTATTATCTCATTATCTTAACACTTGCCTAATAAAGTAGAATTCTGATACGTTATTCTGCTGCTTACTTATGCCTTTTAAGATTAAAACAATGAAACCCCTTAACCCATTCCAGATCCAGTTAATACGGGGCTTTTGACGACTCATGCCTGAGAGATAAGTTCTTAGAGAGCTCCTCAGGCGCTTCTCCGCCCAATTAAATCTGAAGGTCGTGCGTGAAAAGCGGAAAATTCAAACCGAAAGTAAGCAGACACACACCCGCTAATATAGACGTCAAACCACCGAATCGCCGGCGAGAATTGCTGACAGGGCAAAGAAAGGAAATCAAGCCAACCAAGTGCGAAAAAGTAGCCGCAGTAGTCCGACGAGCTAAACGCTGCTGAATTTGCTGGCTGCCAAAAATGGAGGAGAGGGAGTGGGGGAGGAATGTTGGCCACTTGTCCACTTACAGCCAGTGATGTGGGACTACGTCAACCGTTTATGGATTACACGTGTCAGGCATGTCAAGTTCAGGCAAAGGCTCGGCGATTGAGATCTTGGCGCTTAAATATCAAAGGCAGGAAATCTGAAAGCCGAACTATTAGCAGTAGTTAGCTGAATTCCATTGGAGTCAAGCAATTGGAAAGGTGACAAGAAAGGAATGTCTCAGAGACTTGTTATAGGTTAATTAAAAGCTTATTGAGCTGTAACAGCATTATAAAATCTTCATGTCTTCAGAAAAGTTGCAGGAAAATGATATAGATATTAGTAGTATGAATTTCCACAACTGGGCCAACTTTATGGCATTATTATGGACAAATTTCTCAACATGGCTAACAGATTTTATTAATACAAAAATCATCTAAGCCATAAAAACGTTGCCAAAAACCTATTTCCGCATTATAAATAATTAAATAAATATATGCAAATAAGGAAAACAATTCAAATAGAAGGCGAATAAACTTTCCCACTTTATTTCCTTGGCACATACAAAATATCTTCCGGCAGCTTGAATACTATTACTTTCCCGCACATACTCTTACATACTGAGTTGAATATTTTGAATAAAATGAGTTCGCTTTGTGTGCAAATGAGTGGTGCACAGTTTGTAATCTTATATTGGATAATTGGCGCAGGTTCAAGATTGGATGCCGCCGACGACGTTCGAAATTGCGCGCGAATTGCATTGAAGAGTGAGCTCATTTTGCAGGTGAGTCTGATGGCGGAGAATGAAGCTCCTTTGCGAGAATATGTTTCGCCGCCAAATGAAGCGTCAATCTGGCTGACATGGCCCGTTCAGAGTTAACTATAAATTATAGAGCAAATTAGTCAAATATATGAGGGCTATTTTTAATTTCCGGGTCTCGACGAAACGCACAGTCGTCTAGTTTTCTTTTGCCAATTGCTGGCATGCCCAAACACCTACGATGGGGTAAGGTGCCAAGTTGATGTTGACATTCAAGATCAGGGGAATGCTCTTATCGAATTGAAATTAATTAATAATTAATTATCGAAGAGGTGGAAAATAATATATGAAAAATATTCGCTTATTCTCCTATAACCTTGAGTTGTTAATGCAAAATCGGACTCTATATACGAGTTAAATCAATATGTCTTACAGAAATTAAAATTGAAAAAAAAACACATTATTGCTCCCACATTAATTAGCTAATTAACCGACTTAAACACTCATTTATTTAATTTATACTTAAATATATATTAAAATTGATATATTTAAAACGCTGCCAAGATTCTACAATTTCTCATTGCAACGTGCTGACTGCTTGAGTGACTGTGGACTGAGAAATGCCACGGGATGCATCCCTGGCTATACATTTTGGCAGCAAGAATTCGCAGAGGATATTTTTAGCTGGCCAAAAATGAATCTGAATCGAATACATCCGTCAGCAGTACCCACCAGCAGTCTAATGAAGGGAGGGACCGAAGGGAGCTGCACTCTCACTTTCAAATGCACATGTCCCACTCGGCACTTATCGTTATTATCAGCGCTTGTGCAAGCTGTTTGCCCTTTTCCCGGTTTCCCGTTTTCCTGGGCTGACGATGATCGTGATAAGCGGCTAGAGCTTAGGGCCTTATCAACCAGAGTTACCAGGTATAGGGAGAACGTGACTTTTATGTCAATGTTGCACTTGCTACACAGGGAAAAATAATCTACAATTTACGTAAACACCTATAGACAAAAACTGTCCTAACTAAGTCGGAATCTGTTGGAATTTACATTTGGTTAGTGTCGCATTACTGGATTTATCCCTTCTGTAAGTAACTTTTTCCTCAGTACATTTTCCGAAGCATTTAATTGAATTTGGGATATGTTCATGCTGCGTATGGACCCGGAACCCCATTAATGCCAATTGCCAATTGGCTCTGGCTTAAGTACGTGAAATGCTTTGCTGGAGACAGAGCAGGATTTTCCTTGGCTACTGTGTGTAGGGCCACTAATTTCATACATCATCGGAGGGTTCCGGTATTTTCGGGTTCGAGAGGTGGTCGAAAGTCAATGCTTTTGTCTTTGGGCTTAGCTATGGCTCTATGGACAGACGACAAATGCTTGCTAGACTGTGGCATCGTAAAGTTTTCCTCTTGCGCTTTTTACGACCAAGCCCAAAAGAAAACGTTCACGTCGACGACGTTGATGTTGATGATGACGACCGAAGTCGAACAACTACGACGACAACTGCGGCAAACATATTTATTTAGCTTTGCCCGCAAGGTTTTTTTGGCACTCGTAAAATTAAGAATGAAAAGAACCAAAACCAACAACCAAATTTCTTTTCCACCGAATTTTCCCCTGCAACTTGGCTTTTACTGCCGCCCGTTACATTCGCGTTAATTGCTGCGACTGTGATATAAATCAGTGGATATGACGCCAGTGTCCTTTCCACTTTAGATGATGCACCATATGAGAAGGGTTCTGCCCGAAAATTGATTTTCGGTTCAACCCCAAAGTGTATTTTGCAAAAGTGTTGTAATGTATGCGGTAGATAATAGGTTTTACTTTGATCTGTAAATGGTTTAGGGTTCGATTTATTCTGCTAAAATGTCTGTATAAATATTCATAGTAAAGTCGAGTTGTTTATCATTTTCAATTTAAAATTGGTGATACTAACAAATTTATGTAAAAATGTTAAAGTTTTTCATATTTATATTCATATCCTTAGCCTTCTAAAAATGCAACATAAATCACTATATAGTGCCTTCGTCTTATTCTAGTTTAAAGAAGTCAAATTTAATATATTTCAAATATAAAAAAATTTCTTTAAATTCCCGAAAAACTTTTCTAAAAAGCATTCATCTCCTCCTCTACTGCACTTTAGAATTTGTTTTCCCGAAAATAAATACATTAAACTTATTCATTGGTCTTTTTGAAAGCTTTGCTCGGTATATATTTCGCCAGCGAACCAACATAAACTAAATTAAATTTCTCATTTGACTAAGCAGCGCAGCTAGATAAACCAAACAGAATTTGCATGCGAAATTCTTCTTATTAAGAGATATATGTGTTTGGCGAATAGAGGTAAATTCTTGCTCAATTGAAGCGACAAAAAATCGTAAAGTTAATGAATCAATTAAAGCCGAAAACAGTGTGTGGACACCGTGGATATTTGAGAAACCAGATTCCGATTTTTGCATGGCTATGGGAATTAAATCGAAATTTATGGCGCGTCAATTGAGTGATAGGCAACATGTTATTCGAATTAAAAAACCTGCCTAATTGTCAAACAGTTGTGGCAAGAGCGGCCTGGTCGAATGAATGTGTGTGTTTCTGTGATTTTTTGTTGTGTTTTTAAAATATTTTAATAGCGTTGGCCAGTCAGTTGCATTTAGCAATTAACGAAAGAATTGAACAAAGTGCTCAATTTGCATGTAAGCTATTAAAATAAATATATTGAATTATGGCTTGGCAATTGCAAATTGGCAAATGGCATATGAGAAGTGGAAAATGGGAAGCGGGAAGCGGCATTAAATGCTGAGCATTCGCCGTGATGGCCATAAATCAGACTGCAGAGATATGTACAAAAGCCATGACTGCAGGCTAACCATCATAAATCCAAGCTCAAGTCTCAAGACAATTAACGGTATAATTATATCTGCTGAGCATAATTGGATAATTTTGTTGCGTCTCTCGAAAATTTTGCCCCGAGGCCTATCCAATGAGCATGGCCCATAAATTATGCCTGCGATTGTGCTTTTCCCCATAAATAAACCAGCTAAATTACTCGAAAAATGTGAATCTGTCTAAGACATTCTCGGCACTTAATGTTTCATTTAAATAAGCACTCGCCCAACGTTGCGTATACGTATGCGGTGGGTCGGTCAAGCATAAATTAATAAGGAGAATGCCATTTTCATTGCGCACTTTCTGTTGTCAAGGAAAGGCTCGTCGCAAACAATCAAGAGAATCTCGTTTGCCAAAGAGAGCCACACAATGCACTTTTCCCACTGTCTGAGAGCGTTAGAAATGCATACGGAGAGTGCATTTGTTTGCGATTACGCCAACAAATTGCTTACACGTGCCGAATGTCGTAGTGGGAGGTGGGTTGGGACCAGGGGACTGGCAACACAACTATACCTACACCTTTAGCTATATCTATACTATATATCTTTGGCAAGCAGAGAGAGAGCGAGTCAGCGCGCCAGACAGCTGTGGGTGAATGGTTGTGGTGTGCGTATGTCTATCATAAACAAATGCATTTGACTTTGCCTTCACACTGCACTAACACGCGTACAAAGTGCAGTGCGAGTTTCTCGGCGAACTGTTTTACTTCAAACCCGTCCTTGGCTTATTCAATTTTATTGGCTTATAATATGTATTTTATTGGCCTCAGATTTTTTTTTAATTTGTTCGCAATGCACTATGAGAAAATATGTTTTTCCTATAAAACCAAACTACAAACTTTTGTTTTCAGTGCTAAACATTTTGATTTTTAACTTTATGAATATTATTAAGCCTTTGTATAATTTGATTACTGATACCTGGAGTTACTTATGGGCAAGACCTCAGCTGATTGTAAATGATGGCACTTTAATATTCTAATTACTAAAGATTTCTCATTTGATTCAGAATCTTCTTGATAGTACTATAGTACCTTCATTTCGAAATATCACTGTGAGCAATTTTGAATATCATTTTATTTTACAATGAGGTGGGTGGCTAAAGCGATGAAATTTGTAATGTGCGTTTTATAAGCTCTTAAATATCTAACATTTTTGCTTTTGCTTAGTGGTCAGCATTATAAAGTGGACAAGGAATCTCTCTCGACATCGTCTGTGGTCAATTTTAGCGCCTGTCGACAGCGAGTAAATAAATTTCCCAGCGCTCAGACGTGTCTGCAGGGCCCAAGATAGGAATGGGCCAGGGATTCCTCAACCAGACCACTACGTGCTCTTCATGGTCTTCTAATTTGAAATGTATTGAACAAGTCGTCGGTGGAGAGTGAGTGTTTTTTGGAATGATAAATTGACAAGCTGATAAAAACACTTTGGAAAAACAATGAAAGGTCGTCCTCAACTTGGGGTTTTTTTCGATTTCGCTGCCATCATTGTGCACTTTAGATTGCCACTGTCGAAGATTTAAATAGCTGAACGGCGTATACAATTTGTGCATACAAGCATTTTGCTAATATTTGCTCGTCTTACAAATTTTATTTTTATACCTACAAGTTGTTACAACTGCAGAAATTGCTGAAATGTTAATGGAGAGTCTGTGGCCTGGGCTCATTAAAATCCATGACCGCGCTCGTAAATTTCGAGCGCAACACTCTGTGGGGCGGCGAAATTGAAATTACAAAATAAATCGCACCGTCTTTATAGTTGTCTCTGGTGCTAGTGTCTTGACCAGGAATTTTCAGTTGGGAAATGCAATTAATTGGCTTGGGGACAGGCTGTCAAAAATTTGGACAGCCAATGTATGTCATATGTACAAAAATCTAACAATTATGAGTAATTCTATAAAAATACCATGAAAGCGTGTTTTTGGCTAATTGAAAATATTAATCAAACGCCTATTATATGAACATTGTATTTAAATGTCAGATAGTAATATTTATAATCGCTTTAATTGATCAAATTAAAATTATATTACTTTAAAAATAACTTTTATTACATGTGTGGCTGTGCTGAGTGGTTCTTAATGGCCATCGTTAAAGTATAATTTATATCTTGTGGCACATTGCTCAAGCCTTTATCCCCAATTTAGCAACTATCAATTATCAAGCGGATTAAATACTTGTATTTTTGCATATATTTTATAGAACATAAAAGAATCTTAAAGGGTAAATTCTTCTATTCCCCACTGACTAATCAATTTCAAGTGTGAAAGTATTGGGAAATAATTTGGAAAATTTACTAAACAAAACTGACCAGTTCGATAAAATTTCAATTTCAAATATGATGCGTTTTCACTTTTCCTCTCTGGATTCCGAATGCATTCGGTTTGCGCCACTGGGGATTGAACCACCCCACGTGCCCACCCTTGGCCATGTGTATCGACGTTTGTTTAAATGCAAATACCCCAAGTACGACGCTGTTATATACACATATATATATATATATATATATAACACTCCGATATGAATAAGCAATGCAGTGGAAACTAATTCAAGTTCAAGGTGAATTTCGTCGACGTTCGCCGTTCAGCGGTTTCGATGATGATGATGATTCGGTTCTTTTTGCAGCTGTCAATGCTCGCATTGCTTTCCATATTATGCAATATGTTTTCAATTTCCACCTCGCGAAATTGAATGGAAATACGGAATATGGTATTTACCAGATTCTCCGAGTTCAATAGCCGCGCGAAGGTTGCATAGATAAGCTGTGTAAACATCGTTCGAATGAACCCTGACCTATCATAGAATTCGTTGCAGCACAGTTTTTTTCCAATTTGCCTGGATATTAACTATTATTAAGTATCTACAATTAGTCTAATAGAAAAAATGTTAAAAACACAGACTACTTTATCATAGTTTCTACAACTTTTCAAGACTTATTTACTATTTATTTTAATGACTAGTTAAAGCTCAACTAACTATATTCACTTTGCTATATCGAAGATAATCATTCATATTCACACGCTTTTTTTTAAGGTTTTGAATTCTTGATACTTAGTTTGACCTGCAGATTGAACTCTAGCTAAAGGATGGCTAAGATATGACATAAAAACTAAATGCCAACGCTTTAAAATGAAATCCCAACATCATTCCACAGACAGTCACAAAAGCCACAAGCAGAGCTAATTAAATTATTTTTCCAAGATGTATGGCGAACCTCGGGGAAGGTGGAAGTGAAGTGGCTGGCGATCAGCGGATGAGGACCCACCGGTCCAGGGCGATATTGTGCTTCCATCAGCATCTCCGTCTCTCCATCTCCATCTTCCATCTTCATCTTCATGGATCTCCATCTCCATTCCCATCTGTTTGCTGCGCATTTCATGAAATTACGCGCTGTTAAAATCAACTTAAAAAGACTCCACGTAGTTTTATGCTTTTTCTCTTCAGCCAACGAACAAAAAACAAAGTTGTAAATTATAATTTTATGTTTGAAATCTCAAACCAATAATGTGGAGCCGCAGAAGTCTGCGAAAGGGTAACCAATTGGCAAAGGCAAATGATCTACGATGCTGGGAGATATATGTGGTCTGCATTGGATTAAAGTTGAAATTAAAGTTTCGGCTAAGTAAATCTTTAATCGGTAGACAATGTGTGTATATATATGTGTATACACAGTGGGAAATCAAATTTCATTCAAGCACAAAGAGTAAAAAAGTTATTTTGTACGTTTTATTATTGTTTTCAAAACTGACTTATGTTGAAAAATATGTAGAACTCAACTAATATTATTTATACAATATAAATAATCGAACAAATCAGAATAGAATTAAAATTTATAAACGAATTAAAGAATTTTTTCTAATTGTCTCTCTAAAGATCTAACAGCCATGTCCAATTATATTCTCTTTCCTATGATTTCTTTGTTATTTTTTACCAGTGCATGGCTTAGTCGTAAGTCGTAAAGAACCTAACAAAAATATTGTAGAAATTGAGCAAAACATCGTAAAAGAAACTCAGCTCAGGCCGCTGCAACTCAGCGGCGCGCAGCTCATTAAATGCGTCTGCGCAACGTAATTTGCCTTTGAGGCGCGCACGTTTCCAACGTTAAGTTCCTGCGCAGGTTCCCCCCTATATATTCCCCGTATCGTTCCACCCCATATACTCCTCATATACTCCTCACAAACTAACCACATACTCCCAAGACTCAAGACCAAGACACACTCATACACATTTACGACACAGCGCGACATTTACAACTTTGATGCCCAGGAAGGAGATGCAGAAAAAAATGTTTTAGAATTGTAAAAATGTTGAAAATAAATTAAAAATGTGCTAAAAATCTCGAGCAGGCCTGGCAAGAGGAGGAAACTCAGTACGGGCACGGCCACTTTTATGGGCCTCTTTGCGAGCATTTTGGTGCTAGTTAATAGCTTCTATATATATGTTCGGGAATAAATGCGTGTGGGCGAGCCCAGAGCTTTGCCATCGTTTCCAATTTAATGAAGGCAACAAAAACCGTTTCCCAAATGGGTCTAAATAGTTAAGAACTTCTTAGACTTAAGCAGGGTTTGGTCATAAGGATTTTGGAAGTAACAAAAAGAAGAAGGTTTGTTGCTCATTTTGTTTTTTTAATTTAAAGTGTTAAGATCTATTTACTTCTTGGGGAATTTAAAAACAAGTTCCCATTCTGAAATAAAATTTCTACAAATGAATAACGATTCCAAGCTTTGTCACTAATAATACTTATTTTTAAACTTATTTATGTCGTAATTAATAAATTCTTGTTAAAAATCCGTTAGTCACTTAATAAAGAAAATAGTTTATTAAGCTGCAATGGAAGTTTATGATCTAGTAATCTTGTTGCCTAGTGAAGTTAGACATCGTATGCTATCTAAAGCATATTGGCGATATGACAGGAAGCGCCACATCCATTTGAATTGCTTATCCAGCAAAAATAATTTATTCCCAACCAGCCAAAGCTCGGGGAGTGTGCTTAAATGCTCGAGTTTGCACGCCGCAATTTAGCAGCTATTTACGACTACTCCGTCAAGTATTCACACTTGCAACAGACCAGACCAGAGCAGGCAAGAGCACGGCAAAGCAGAGCAGACTTGGAGGCCACAGCTAATCCGACTAGAAGAGCAGGTATCTCCGTGTGGTCACTGTCCATTAATGTAAATCAACGTGTGTGCGAATTCAGTCTCAATGCAACAATTTGTGGCAGCCAGCAGTGGGGAGTTCTACTTGATTGCTGTTGTTTTTGTTTTTGTTTTTTTTTTTTTCAACTGACCAGCCGGTGTTTTGGCTTTAAATTGAAATGGCAACAAGTTTTTAATGAAGTGAATGGGGTGCACTGGAGTCCAAATTGTTGGACCGTTGTCGATGTCGTCGGCGATAGACAAACGCGGTGGAGGCCTGCGAATGACAGACTGGTCGCGTGTTGAGGGCGTTGGTCGACCGAGAACCGTGGGTTGCCTGCTGGCTGTTGGCTGTTAGCTGTTGGCTGTGGCCGAATATGCAAATTCACATATTTACTTTAATGGCCATCGACAGCGTACACAACGCTGTCGGGGCTCCTGGCCATGGCCTATCAATCATTGAATTCTGGACAGTAAAGACCGTATTCAAGACGAAATAAAGCCGTTTAGCCGGACGCCTTCAGCCAGTCCAGGATTCGCGCCGTGCATCAATCAGTCTTTATGTTTGGTCAGCCAGCGATACTCTATATATTCATACCAAAACCATACCGGTTAGACCAGCCTTGAGCGGCGCACTCCAGATGCAGATGCATCTCGAGAAGTCCCAAGATAATATCGAACATGGCCAAACAAAGGTGAGCGCCTACCGTGATTAAATCACATTGCAATTGCCCCGCCCTTTGATTTGATTTGGTAATTTATGAATTCGAGGCTCTGCCTTACCTTACTATCATTTGGTACAATTAGCCGGGAAGCCAGCTAGCTGGCGGAGCAAGTGCATCGGCGTAAACGGCTGGGGAGGTGGCAACCAGAAATGACTAAGTGGCATGCTAAACTCGTTCCCTTATGTGCAAAGTGACTGAGAACAATGCATACTAATGAAGAGGAGGCCCAGCCCCCCAATCAGTTGCAGTTGGTACATTTTAGTTTTTATTGGCCGGGAACCGGGATAAGATTATCTGCTAAAGTGCATTTGGAATTTATGAAATTCTGTACGCTGACTTTCCGTGTCGGTATTTCAGAAATGTTTTACAAATCCAACGAATAAAATGCAATATAAATACAAAATCTAATTTAATAATTTGCATATTTTGATGATATTTCCTGCTCTTTACAGGCAATTGCCAATGTGCAAATAGGTTGAACGAATCACAAACTGCAGTCAATGGAATAGGTACACTGTACGGAAATGTTTACGTTTTATAGATAGAAATTTGAGAAATTTTGAAGAATTAAAAGGAATGTTAAAGTAGTATTCCTTTGCCAAATACTCTTTAGAAAATATGTTAAACATATTAAAAATATATGCAGATATTTTCCAGTGCAAAGATTGAATCCCTTTTTCATTTACAGGCGCAGATTCTGCTGCTGTTGACATTTCGTTTAAAATTTAAGATGTACCTTTTGCCATGAGACTTGGTTTCCGATCACTGGGAAACCAGTTTCCAACGCGGCCTATAATCAGCTGATCAATGTAACTATTTATGCAAGTAACTGTTTGCTCCGAAGATCGCATAACCAACTGGCTAAGGGGAACTGGCAGAATCTGGATGGGCGGTTGGCCCATACGTTCTGGACATTATTGCTGACAGTTTTGTTGCTGCAAGTTTAATTGTTGGGATATGAAACCGAATGGAAAAGCATAAATGTATTAAAACGGGGAGGGAAAAGGGAAAAAGGAAACATCGGAAAACATGAAGAGCGTTGAACTTGGCTAAGATCGTTTTACCCTTTCAGCACATGTAAAACTTGTATGACAACTAGGGCAAGATTGATGAATCAAGATTGATATTTTTGAAGGTTTGTTATCGCTGTTAAGCTCAAAAAATGTTTATTAATTCGTCTTAATTGCTTTTAAATACCAATTAACTTTATCATAACTCTAATACTCATAAAACCTTATCTAAACAGAAAACCAAATAGATATCTAAAACAAATGACTTTTTATGTCTTAATCTGTAACCATTTGCAGTATCTTTTTTAGTTTCACTAACTACCCATTAATTATTATAATAGAAACACTCGGTTTCTAAATCGCAGATTGGGCCATCAATCCTGGAGATGCTTATACCATTTGTAGGCGCAAACCTCCACTGATTTAGCAGTTGATAACTGCTAACACATATCCGCAGAGGGCCATAAATCATTTTCGCCCGCGGCATTACCAATCACACACTCAGTTTATAAAGTAAGTTCTTAGCACCTTTGGGCAGATGCCTGCCATAAATCTGCGAGTGCTTTTCTCTGCCCCGTTCCAAAATTCCAGTTCAGTGCGAAAGTACTCGCATTCGTACTCGCACTCGCACTCGTACTTTAATAAATCTGCCACAGGGGAGTTGCAGGTTGCCAACCAGCGATGCCGATGCCGATGTCGATGCAGTGAACAATGCCTGCCCCAAGCCTCAAGCCGGATCATAAATTGCGTGTCTGTGCAAATGTAAACAGAGCTAAAGTCGAAGGCAACCCGAGACGGCGTCCGATAACTAAGTGGCAACAGAAAAAACCAAGTGCCAGTGGCCGAATGTTTGGGGGGGTCCAACAATGTTGTCTTAAGCAGTGCTTCGCATGCAATTACACCATTTGCAGCAACAAGTTTTTATAAGTAAACGTACTCACAGCCGGGCTTCATAAATATTTTATAAATTTAATAAATTGGGTGGCAAAGAACCTAGCCGGGAGGAACAATTATTTAAAGTACTCAGCCTAACTATTTTGATAATAAGTATAAAAAGACCAAGGCGTGATCAAACCATCCTTCGCACTTTTCCTGATCTTGTCAACACTATGCACGTATTTACTTTTAATGGCTTCGAAAATGCCTTACTCGCAGCTAATGTCTGATTTTAGTGAATAACTCAGCTTATTTAATTAGTGACTCTGCTTCTCGCGTTGCCTCATTTGGTCAAGCTTCCGATCTCTGAGGTCTACACAGTGAAACAAGTTTAATAACTTCAGAAATGAGTTAAAACTGAAAAACAGGAAAAACTGAATTGTATTTTTTTTTTGGTAAGATGTAAAATTTTTTAAATATGCTATGTTAAATATTTTAAGTTTTAAGGGTAGAAGAAAAATGAAGTCTTAATATTTCTTTGCGTGCAGAGGATCTGTTAACTTTTTGTAACACTCGTACACCCCATAATTTCAGTCACTTAAAAAGCCGTTGAATCTTCACACATGCTAATTTTCGTTTTTTGTTTTTTTGGGGGTCTGCTTTCACGGCTTGGTTGTGTAAAAAAGCAAGTGCGAAATTTAATGGCCCGCATTTTGAAAAATTATCGCCAATTGAATACCAAAAAGGGCTTAGAACTTGGGCTGAGAAAAAAGGGGGCTGGGTTCGTTGAGAGCCCTCTAATTGGTGCCTTGCGGATGAGAGCTGATTATGCCTGTATTGCGATGCAAATGACTTTAGCAGGTTGTAAACACGGCCAACAAGGAATACTTGAGCTTATTAGCCCTATAGCTTTATCAACTGCAGCTGCCGCGTGTTTAGGGCTATTTCTAAAGGGTCCAGAGGCCAGTCGGCGAACTTCGACTACACTAATTTTCTGCTCGTAAAAACAACTTTAATTGCGAAAAAAAGAAAACCATATTTTTATTGTTCGTGCTGAACAAAATTATTTTTGTGGTCTGTTCCAGGATAGATTCTGGCCATATAATTAAGCTCCATTCCGGGCGAAGTATAATCCCGACTTGCCATAGACCGAACCGGCCCGGACCGGGCTGCCAGGCTCAAAGCGAACAAAGTCCGGCAAAGAGTATTAAAAGTAATGCCAGCATATTAACTGGAAATCTCGTAAATTATCCGGCCAAATGACCTGTCAAAGCTGCCAAGCACTGTGCTCCCGAGCACATTTCTCAAATACGAGTATGAGCAATAATAAAAATGCAAACTACGCTCTCCAGTTTGGGAGCCATTTGAAACGAAATCGAAAACAAAATCGGCCAAAATGTATGGTATACATATATATATATATATATATATTTATGTATGTACCAAAAATACATTTTACAACTTTATTTTACGAGCGCAGCAAAGTTTTTGTTTTTCAACCGAATTGGCGGCACTAAATGTTCTAGACAGACAACTGAAAGATGGTCTGGGCCAGGGACTGTTTTGGGCCTGGCCAAGAGCGCTGCCTGTCTTAAGAGACCGAAATTAGCACAGCCCATTAAATTAATTAACTGAAGTCGAAGTTTATCGATTGCCGGTCATGGTCACCTTGACTTTGTGGGCACGCTACCACAGCCTGATTCTTATCCAACATGAAGCTTTTCCAGTTTTATGTCCTACCATTTTTATATATATTTTTATTAAAAACTCAAAAAGT
Source organism: Drosophila eugracilis (assembly GCF_018153835.1). Taxonomy (NCBI): domain Eukaryota; kingdom Metazoa; phylum Arthropoda; class Insecta; order Diptera; family Drosophilidae; genus Drosophila; species Drosophila eugracilis. Next base: position 712,641 of record NW_024573893.1, on the reverse strand, counting down.
TGTTTTCGTTTTAATGCCCTGACTGTTTTTATGTCGTTATGTAAATCTGGTGTTATGTAGTTAAGCATTTAGGTTAGTTAGTTAGTCTACATTTAATTTCATTTCATGTCAAAATATTTAAATTTTCATACATAAAGGAAATCTAAGTACGTCGTTTTAAAAATGTTATGAGGAACACGTTGAATTACAATTTATTAAAGTGAAAAATTATTACTCTAAATTGTTTATTTTTATTTGGATAAACCTACGTAAAAAGGAAAATATAATTCAGGTTCTACACTGATTACATTTGCCATTCAAGGAATCTATATCCACTTATAAGAGGAAACTATATTCCCAACTAAAAGCTAACCAAATCACATACTAGTTGATCTAGATGTTTAAAAATCACTAATCGAATTAAAGTGACCCTAACCCAAGGTTTCTGCAATTATCTCGAATGTAGAAAATGTAGAAAAGCCTCTCGAGAAGAATGCCTAACAGGCACTAGAGCAATAGATTGTTCTACTATATGGGCACTCAGCTATTATCGATAGGTTATGATACCCATCAGAATTAATGACAAAATGATACGGCTAGTGCTGGAAAAAGTGCTGGATGAACGAAGACGGGAGATCCAGAGGGAAAAGTGCCAAGTGTATAACCTCGCATCTACCAGAGGTGACTCTCAGCCGGCATGACTAATTCCGGAGTCGGGCAGCGCCAGTGTGGGCAGCAGGCCAAACTAATGAGCCAACCGACCTGTTTTCGGCGAGACTTGGTGGAAAATTTGCAACAAAGTTGCTAGCCAAAGCGAAGAAAACCCGATCTCGGTTCCTGTTTGAAGACGGGTTAGTTAACTCCGTGCCGGCGATCGAGATTACGAATAAGTTTACACGTTTGTAGACATCGGGGCCACAACCTGGCTACTGGAGAGACACTCGAGGAGCACGGAATCACGGGTGTGCGGAAAGAGTTCGAGGAGCTGGAGGAGCAGGAAGAGCTAGAGGAGCTAGAAGCGCTTAAGCGGTGTTCAATTGATTGACGAACTGCCTGCAGTTGACAGACATCGGTCGTATTGTCTGCACTTATGCTAAACGATCGCTGTAATGTCCGATCCATGTCTGGATGCCATTACGCTCTGGTAATACTATACATAAAGAAGTCATCGACGACTGGAAAACTGCAACTGTGAAAAGGTTTCATGCCTGCTTAGCACTTTGATGGATGGTCATGTTGGATTGGCTTGACAGGTCTGCATGTAATTGTCCACAGATTATGCTGCATTCGTATGCCACGTTGTATGCCGAGAGGCAATTAGGAGAACGTGGTCAGCCGACCGTTGGTTGGTCCTCATTGCACCTGATTCGACGGATTCAAAACACCCTCTCGGACGGAATCAAGCTGCTAATGAGCTTTAATATCAAGTGGCCCTTAGATGCGGCCATTCTTAGTTCTTGGGAACAATTCGTCCGAAAGGAATCGTCGAAAAAAGTATATAATAGCTTACCTAACAAAGGGAATTATTCATAAAGGCTCGTTTTTCTTCATTTACGTGTGTGCACAAGATTAAAAGCAGGGACTATGTGCTAAAGTGAAATGAAAATGGTTTCTTGCATTGAGGGTGTAGCTATCTTATAAGATCCTAAGTGAATGCAAGATAAACCGAAGCACGTAAACTAAACTATTTTTCAGAAGTCTATAATCAAGGTTCAGTGAATTAAAATGTCTTGTTTTAAAACCATTCCTGAAAAACCCAAGAAAAAAAGGTTTATCATTAATAACTCTCCATTAATAACATAGCAAATGGGTATTTTTTGCACACATAAATTAATCCTAACTGCTTTAAGATCGCACGATCAAATCACTTAATAAAGAATAGGCGGCACTGGTGCCTTCAGGTGTCAACTGCTGACAGCTCTGTGTACCCACGTTAATTGATTATTTCATGGGCCGTCACCGACGCCACTATGCCTGTCTTTCCAGGCATTTCGTTGGCTCGTGCAGGGCCTTGGCCTCGCAACTTTGCATTTAGCGGACTATAACATTGTTCATAGTTAGGAGAATAAAGGGTTTTTATTTATATTTCAAATTAAACATGTTAATTATGTTTATCTGCGGAGACATACTCGAAGGGCCATCATTTAATGCATAATTTACCCTAACCCTAGCTAGGAATATGTATGTTCTTTTAGACTTTACAAGTTTATAGTCCATAACTTAAATGATTTCAATGCTTATTATTTTATAAGAGTATTTAAGAAACTCTATTTAAGTTCTTATTCTTCAGGGTTTAAAAGGGGTTTATTTTCCTTAAAATAAATTAATTTTGATTTCTAAGTACAAAGTACTTTATGTATAATTATCAACGCATTTTTGCAATGGGTATCTAGAATTCGATTCGGTTTCCCAATACCATTCCTTCTGGGTTCATTTGTTATTTACTAGTCTGGGCTCCGAGTACAACAACAACAACTTGATTAGGCCTTCTGTCGAAGGCGTCTCTGCCCCAGATGCCTATGGTACGTGCCGAGACGCCGCATGGTTTCATGGATCTGTCCTCGTTGCTCCCAGCGGCGGCATTTGCGGCCTATAATTAGGTGGCAATCATTTAGAGGCGCGAGATGCACGGCCACTCCTTGCCAGACTCCTCTCCCTGTGCCTGAGAGTGTGTGTATGTGTGTAGAGGGCCAGGATGAAAATGCTGTGCAATTTTCTTTGTGATTTTCATTTTCAATTTTTCCTCTGCACTTTACTAAATGAGCCATAAATATGGCTAGATACTTGCAAAGATCACAGATTAGGGAGCTTACACGATTCATCATACACCCTTTATGACCATCCAACATAGCACATGACCCTAATTAAATCTAATCGACCGAACCAAGATCACTCACAATCAGAACATCATTGATCTTACACAAAATTGAATTAATTTAATGTGAAGGGTATAAACTAAATAAATGCTCATTTATTTCTTACTTGTTCTTGTTTAGCTTTTTAATTGAGAACTCTTTAAAACCAATCAAATATTCATAAGGTTAAATAAGGTCTTAAGGTAAATATAACTATTAGTTCACTCATAAAGATTTTTACGTTACGCAGATCAAAGATGATAAGAAGTAATGTTACGTTATAATTTCAAATAATCGTTGAGTATTCTATATTTTCATTATCCTTGAATTGTTGATTACATAAGCGTACAATGTAGTAACATTTCTTATGTTTCAACTATATATGGTCGGTAGTTAGTTTGTCATATTCGTTTTCCTTATAAAAACGAACCCATTTCCAGAAATGTAAATTTCTTAAATATTCATAAACGTAAAGGTGTAATAAAAGTTCACTCACCCAAGGGCACATTGGCGCCATTCTTGCGATTGACGGAAACTGAGATCGGCAAAATGGCGGCGCCGGAAGTGGACGATGGCGAGGGCGAGGACGAGTCGCAGGATCCCTCCAAGGACTGGGCGGGCGTTGGCACCGTGGTCATGTGATGGTCGGCGCTTGTGATCACCGAGGTGCCAGAAGACCTGCCCCCTCCGGCTCCATTTCCCGAGCTGGCGCCTCCGCCTCCACCACCTCCGCCACCATTGCTAGATCCGCTGCTCGAGGTTGCCGCTGTCGCATTGCTGGAACTGGCTGCTCCACCGCCCGAGCTGCTACTGGCCGGACCAACACTTCCGCCATTCTCGCTGTGCGGCGGAGATCGCAGCGTGGTCTGCTGTGGGGGTGGCTGTTGATGCGGATGTTGATGGTGGTGCTGGTGGTGGTGGTGCGAGTGTGGGTGACTCTGGTGCTGGTGTTGAGCCACCGAGGCGGCTGCAGCGGCTGCCATGTGAACGTGGTGAGCGTGGGCATGGCCATGAAGACTTGCGGAAGCTGCAGTGGAGCCACCAAGATGGGAGGGTGGAGCCGACGGAGCTGCTGCTGCGGCTGCTGCTGCCGCTGCTGCCTGTTGATGGTGCAGGACGTGACCGTGATGCGAATGGTGTCCGTGGGCATGATGAGCATGCACATGATGGGCGTGGACATGGGCAGGAGCAGCTGCATGATGATGGTGGCCCAGCAGAGTTGTGGCAGCCGAACCAGAGGGCGGCACCTCGTGCATATGCAGTGCCCGCTGCTCATCCTGTGCTTGGGCTCGCCTCAAGGCCGTTTGCAAGGCCATCACCCTTTGTCGGTCCGCTGTCAGACGGCACTTCTCACATGTGCAGTATCGGAACTTGCAATAGCGTTTGTGTCCCTTCAGGGTGATCTTCAGGCCATGATTGCGGCAGCGGGCGCAGTTAGGCGGAGTCCTGGGTGAAATGGAACTGCCACTAGAGCTTGAGGCTCCACCACACACGTCGTTCTTTGAGTCGATCATGTCCGAGTCGGACATCGTGTCACTATTCCAGTTCTCCTCCGAAACCATGTCTGCGATTTCTGATATCCTAGATAAATGTTCGAGAGTCCAAGTTTACTTTTAAGTGCTTTAAGCTAGTTTTAGTAGCATTTTCTAGGTTCGATTAAGTGGTGTTTCTAGATTAATCACTTGGCTCTTTTTAATAGATTAACATTTAAATGTTTATTTTAGTTGAATTCTTGTTTATTTGAAGTTTTAAATATTCAAGCTGCGACTAAATCTTGATTTGATTAATATTGAGTTTATCTTTGTCTAGAGATTATTAGGAAATATAAAACTTTATGTTTCACTTTTCAGTATTCAGTAAGCACCTGCAAAGAGAAGATATTCATGTTTAGTGTTAAGTGAATTATAAATTTTGGGGAAGAAGTATAAAATGATTATTGCTAATAAGTAAACAAATTCCCACTCAAGATCCAGACTATTTTTAAACATCTACAGCCATACTGAGAAACAATCCCAAATATTTATTAACGATTGAGATATTTTGTTTTGCCTTATTTTTTGCATGCTTGGCCAACAAACAATTTACATTTGTATTTTTAACGCTAGCAAGTGTTTCAATAGTTTGGAGTAAAGGTCACTAATAAATAAAATTTAAATAATAAATGACAGTGAAACTTTATTTCGATTGGCCGTGGAATATGGCATGTTATAAAGCAATAAAGTATTATAATTTACTTTGATTCGATCGGCCACGCCTTTTTCACATATAAACACACAGTTTAGATTCTTATTGGATATTAGAAACAGCTTGAAGGCGGGGTCGAACATGTAGATACATTGTATTGATAGAAGTAATAAATTCGTCAATGTGTCATATAATTCTGTCTCAAGCAGATCTGATGGATGCGCAAATATCTTTATGGAGAGTGTGGAATTATGGTTTGACTTTTGACTCTATAAATTGGAAAGCTATAAATCTTATCAGGTATTTTTTGCTTAGTAACCGTTTGAAAAATTCGTAGAAACGTTTACGTAATACGTTTAATTAAGAGTCGTTAAAATATATTTAAAAATTATTTGAATTGCTAAGAATTACATAGCAAAGCTAGGGCATAAAAAGTTTCCGTAAAATCTTCTGGAATTTTACATATTAATATAAATGTTCATATTAATATTTTATAGAAATATTTTGGAATTTACATAAATGTTCTATTAAACAGCTTTGAAAAGGAATACTTTGACATATTAATCTGTTTTGAAGTTTATTAAGATTAATAAACTTTAATAAGTCAACACCTTTTCAAATAAGAAATAAGAAACAATCTTTAATGACAGATAATCATTTTCTAATTAAAGTTGATTCATTAATTGCTACATATTCCACCTCTAATTGATTTTGTCACTTCCTTCAAAATAAGACCGTTTTTTAATTTTAAATTTGACATTAAAATTCTTCAAATTATATATATCAGATTGTATTAAAGTAAAATATAATAAATTCTATTATCGCCTTTCTATCACAGAGTGTGAAATTTATTTAATAAACGAAATTCTAATTTATAAAATTTATAAATTGAATATAAGTTTTTAAAACTTCCAATGTATTGAATTCATCAGTTCATCAGTTTTGGAAATAGTAACTTTATTTTAAAACTGAAACTTGATGTCCTTCGTTAATTTACCTGTTTAGCGTATATGTAAGTTGAATGATTTTATATTTTAATTTAAAAATACTCGTACTTTGATAAATATTTAAAAATACGTTATAAATATTCTCATTTAATTTTGATATAAAGTCAACTTTTTGCTTATATGGTGTATTTGTAGGATTACTTTTGATGATATAGTTGAATAAATGGTAGATTTAGGTTTTAAAGAATTTCACACATAACACTGGTTTGCCACAATTCCAATTATACAGTAACTCTTAGCTGTATGCATTAAAATATCAATTAATTGTCGCCACACAACAAACAAAAAATCACACTAAAAGTGTTGCACGATCGCGTTTGCCTTGCGAAAAGCCGCCGGTGAAACGCGCGCTGCTGAAGAATGCGAATTCAGTCCAGTTGGCCGATTAACTCAGCAACGAATAGTAACGTGCAAAAATCAATATTCATAGGGCCGGTATAATAGATCTGGTATTTATCCGTAACAACTTCTTAAAAACGTTCCGCGAGTCGCGAGCCGAGCTTTTTCGCTTCTGGTGCTGCTGCTGCTACTGCTGCTGCTGACCGATCTGAAATCTTTGGCATGCACAAGGCAACTCACATTGGGCCGCAAGACGCGGATGCAAAGAACTCAAAAGCGCCGAGCACAGCGGTCGGCGAGTGCGCTAGTATTGGCATTGTATTGGTGCCCCGGCCCGCGGATGTGTCAGTATGTGTGCCAATGTATGTGTGGTTGTTCGATGTTTGGCTGTGTTTGCGTGGAAGCGGGCACCGCCAACGAAACGGAACCGAAAATCGCATCGAGAGAGCAAGAGCAGCGCAACCAAACCATGCCACAGTGGACCAAAAGTCCTTGTAAATCCTGCGATGCTTGGTTGATGTTTAAATTGGTTGTAACGAACGTTTTGCGTGTAATATTCTTCAAAAATAGTTAAATTAACTAAATATAATTTTCATAATTTAATCCAAAAAAACTATATTATCTTTAAGGCTGTTTACTGTAACTGGACAGCTAAAACCAGATGTAAATTATAATTTTGTAGAAGCAGAAAACTTCGATAAACCTGCAACCCTCTGGATTATTTTTTTTACTTTACTACCAATTTGATAGATGTCTTAATAAATTAGATGATGCCACTTTATTAACATAATTTGTTCCTATTTTAATTACAATTATTAAATCACAATTCGTCAAACCAATTATTTAATATTTATATATTATTAATTTTCTGAAATTCTTTCCTTACGTTTTTAAACCTCTTCTGTGCTATAATCGATTACTTTTTAAACAATCCCCCATGTTTAGGAACCACTGTACAACGACAACGCTGCGTGCATTTGGAGAAATGTGGGGGCTGCACACCTATACATCGTCGCAATCGCACATGCAGCGCACACACGCGAATACATACGGACCGAGGGGACTAGTACATAGGCAGCCTCACACACATTGGCTGGTTGAATCCCGTCATCGTTGTTGTTGCTGTTGGTATTGTTCTTGTTGTTTCGTTGGTGTTGCTGCTTTCGCTGCACTTGTGTGTAGTGGTGTTGCCGGTTGCAGTCGGCTTGCAACTCGTTTGAGTTCGAGTTGCAGTTCGATCGCGTTGCAGTGCGCCCGACTTAGCTTCGCCTTCCGCCTTGCTTAATTGCTTTTGTGCTTTTTGCATTTCTGCTCGCCCGCTTTGTGCTGCCAGTTTTATGGGATTTGTTTTGGTTATTTCTTCGTTCTAAAGGGCGTATGAGTGATGTGCATATTTGCAGATAGCGCCCGGGTATTATGGTCTTTCAGCGGCTTGTGCAAAGAAGTTCTCATTATTTTCTATATAGTCGATAACAATACCAAGTGGGCCTCTAGAACTGGGTTTTCGTTAGAGATATAGCCGTGAAATCTGGTTTTTACACTTCTTATCTAACTAGGTTGAATTTTTAACAATGAAGTTTAATGTAATTTTAATTATTTTTAACAATGCAGTTTTACTTTAAATTTATGAGAAGTTTAAGAGAAAGCTATTTCAATATTATGTAAAAATATTCGTATTTAAAATTTGACAGCTTAAACTGCTGTTTTGATGAAATATTACCACGTGTTTAATTGAACAAGGGTTAAAGTGTCCGCATGAGGTGATAAATTAGTTTATTATGCAGGCTATTACATGGACAACATTATTATAAAGGTCGGTATGCAGATGAAAAAATATATTTTTATTAAATTTAAGTTGTGTTGTGGACTAGTTTAGAAAATGGAGGATTTGTAAAGAAACTTTTTTGATTTTCTAGATATAATAATTAATTTTAATTTGCATATATTTTGTAATATATTTTTTTTAATAAATTAAAATATAATTATTCATGAGAAAGGGAATTTCAAATTTCAACTACCCATACGCATCTATTTTCCATGCAGCTGCAGGCGTGTTTAATTCGTGTTTAATCTAATTTGCACTTAGTTTGACTTTAGGGTGACTCATTGAACTTGCCTTGTACGTACTAACATTTGAAAATGTTTGACGATTGATTAGAACCGAACGGCTGGGAGATAAGAGGGAAAAGAAATGTGACAAAAAAGAAAGGCCCCTGGTGATACATAATTTCAGCCAATTTGCTAAGTGGTATGAAATGTTTGGCTGCCTCAATTTTCGGTTAGTCATAATGACTTAATTTCTGAGTCTAAAGAATTAATACCCTGTATTAAAACAGAGGGGAAATTGAGCATGAAAGATGTGCTGATAACGGGTCTCACATTTCGTGCTAGCACCAGATACCCGCCCACCTTCTTCCACCGCCTCCCCGGTGGCCACGGCAAAATGTTGTTACTTTTGCCTCTGTATTTAAACATTGCACACGATCGCTTATCTTGCATGTCGCCTCTAATTTGCGGAGAGTCGCTGAGAGAAAGACTTGCTTCGCAGAACCACTTAAAGAGAAACACCCTGGGGCCTATCAGCTGAATGGCAATTCAATATTTGCTAATTATGACGGCTGCGTTAGTGGGGGGAAAATGCAAAGTATCAAGGGAAACGGCTTTTCAAAAGCGGATTAAAATTGATTACAGGTAAGCATAAGAGACGGCAGGCTCAATGTGCATATATGCCCAATTAATTTGTCTAAAGCGGAAGGATCCCGATAAGAATCCACTTCAGGTTATTAATGGGCCAAGGGCAAGTTTGCGTTATAAATGGCAAAAGCGCCTTAAGTCGTTTATATGATAATTGCAAGTAAGGTGCAGTCTACAAAATATATTGACTATGCCAAGATCATCATGACTTTGCACTCAGAGAAATGCCTTCAAAACTATTAGAAACGACAAAAGAAGCTTCTTTAAATGGGAATAATGAGGAAAGAGGCTTACGACAGTGAAAGAAAAGTAATTTTGGTACTTGAAAGTAACAGAATAGTAATGGCAAGCATTAGGTTGAATACTCAAATGGCTTTGACTTTCCTTTTTGATTTGGTAATATAAACATTACATTCATAATTTCATTGTTTTGGTACTAAAGTTGAGAAAAATTGTCTTGCTTAGCTTCAATGTACCAATAAATTTAAACTTTATTAAACTAGTCTTGTTAGTTTGCATCCAATACTAAATTAGAAGCTAAACTTAATAGCTAGTTTAATAAAAGTTCAGGCTAGTACTTGAATGAAATAAAAATTGTATTTTTATTAGTGTAGAACCTCGTGGATCGTAATCGATGGTCAGCTTTGCTAGTGACAAAAACCGGCTTGGGTTGAACTTTCATTTGAATACCAATTCTCAGGCCTTGCTGTGTAGTCTTAAGCAAGTCAGTTTCCGCAATTGCCGTTTTCCATTTGCATTTCCCTCATAACCATTCAGACTTTGGTCCAATTTGCCTTATAAGCACCCATCACCGATCACCGCCTCCGCAATCGAAATTGCAAATGCAAATACCTGGGCACTATCCTAATGGTGTCTGAGAATCCCATGGCGCTATGCTGGAATCTTTCGAGTGCTGCTGTAAAACACGACCTGTTGCTCGTTTCCTGTTCAATTTGGAAGTGAGACAATGGCCCGTACCCCGCCTCACCACCTATCCCTCCTATCCTACCGCACCAGAGAGACGACGTACCGCAGTTGTAGATGGTAATCGCAGAGCGTACCTGCCGCTATCACCATTAAGCCTTGTACACACGAGCATTTATGTCAGGCAATTACAAGGCAGTTTGCAACGCCCCCAAAGTTTGCAAAAGGGGTGGCAAGTCGGAGCTCCGGGGAGCGGAGGTTGTACATTTTGGTAGCAGAGCGGTCATAACTCATTGTTCACTTACCAACGGGAGACAATGCCAATTGCATGAACTCACTAAAGTAGCTGCAGGTCCACTACTAGACGCACTAGTATCTGTATCTGCATCAGCAATCTGCCTCCGCGCTGTTTGCTTTCTGCTCTTGGTTATGCAAGCGGTGTGAGAGAAGAAGCACTCGGAGCGGACCAAGAGATCATACGGGCAGTACGATCGTATGTGATATGGGATCGGATCGGATCGGAACAGAGCGAAGCGGAGCAGTCGGATGAGACCGAGAGTGAGAGTGTGGAGCCGGTAAAATGTATTTATTTCGTATTTGTTATCTTAAAACCGTACAAACTGTGTCCTCAAACAACTTCGCTTAGCATTGCACTCGCGTTTCGATTTGGTTGCCTGTAGGTACGCGCATTCTAGAGATATTTTCGGACTTTGCACTAACAAACTAAAAAAAACTATCGCACATAATTTTGGACCTGATTCCGCTCCAGTTCTGTTGGGGTTGAGATTGCGAGTTCGAGCACGGAACGCGGACGCGCGCAAGACGCAACAGACCCGACGTGCACGACGTGCAAAGGACGATCGGTGCCAGCAAACTGGTTGCGGAGCCACGAAGCTCTGGGCTCGATACTCGCACTAGCACCCGGACCAGTACCAGTCCGACTACCAAACCAAAAGCCAGCGGACAGCTAGACGGACTTGCAGGCGGACGGGCGGACCCAAAACTGAGCATGTGTTTCTGGCACAGAGTCGGGCCCACCGACTGACGTCGCCATGCTCTTGCTATTTGCACTCTGGTGCACCGCAAAAAAAGCAACGATTTGCGGTCGCAACCGTCGCGCATGATGACTGCTGGATGTTCTGCATATAATCATATATTTTAGGGTTTGGGTAAAAAGTAAGTTAAAGTTAAATTTCGAACATGTTTACTGTAGTTTAGGTGTCGTCCAAGTTTTTAAGCCCTTCATCTGTTGTTTTTATTTTTTTTGTTAAATAGGTACAAATAACAACAGCTTATCATAAAAAAGACTATATATAAAACTGAAAGCCAATGAAACTAAAACGTATGATTGATTTATTCTGTTGATTATTTTATTTAATAACATTTAAATTATCTTATTCTTTTAAATGCATTTTTATATCTAGGCTTAGCTTAGTATCTTATAATGTATAAGAAATATTGTGCTTAAAAGTATGTTACAAATAATTTCAGTTACCCTGCGTATACTTATATCCTTTTTTCAAAATTTATTGCATACTTATGAGATATTTCCGTGGTTTTAACTAAAATCAATCACAAAAGCAATTTTTCTTAATGATAAGACACTGTTTCTAATTTTGGTCAATTTTTAAAGTAATAATAAAGTACAATTTAATATTTTTTATGTAAGTATGTTATTGTATTTGTTTTTTTATGATTATATAGGGTAGTGCCAGTCATTACTCTATATAATCAAAAAACAAAAATTATTATTTACCCAATTCTTTCAGCAAGCTAATAAGCTCGATAAAAGATTGGCATTCGGAGAACTCAAGCGAAAGCATCTTGGCAGAAAGAGAGCGAATGAGAGAAACGGGTCTTTGAGAGCGAAAAGTGCAATTGCCCCAATTGCAAAGAGCGAAAACGCTGAAAACCCTGCTCTTATGCTCTGAGAGATTTTCTCTTTAGAATCAGCATGTGTTTGGTCGCAAATCTCTGCGAGAAACTCGAGTGGAGCAACTTTGTTGCCGTGCATTGACGTCCCCGCCTGCATGTGTTGATCGTAAATTTGCACTCCCGACTCTCCCTCTTTCTCTTGCTCTTTGATTCTCTGGGGCGAGAGAAGAAAGAAGAAGAAGCTCCAGATATGGGGAGAATCAAAGCGGGTTTCAGCGTCTAGCCAGCCGACGATATAGGTCGACCACTCAGCTGGGCTTCGGCCTGCTCCGAATATTTATGCCACCTTCAGACACACCGATTTGCGTGTGTCGCACTCGCATTTATCACATTTAAAGGTCCCCTTTCATCGTCAGCCGTTATATTAGTCAGGATCGTTTATTCAGTCCGGCGAAGATAATTGCACCGAAGCTCGACTCCATTAAAGGTTACTTTCCCCCGCGGCGATGCACGCAACTCCCAAAACGATTCTCCAAAAATGCTCGAAAGATTGATGCAGTCCAGTACAATGGTTATGAAAAGAGCCTTGGACGCCCTTTTCGGTAGTGGTTCTCATTGGTAAAATTGAAGTGGAAATTATGGTTCAGCCGTCAGGAATTATGAAAATAATATTCATCTTTCCCGACCCCATTTGATTGATAACTAAATACTGTTTTGAAGACATTATTAATTGTTTTGATTTTCATAAATTTGTAATGCCAATGGGATGAGAGTTGAAATCAATAAGTACAAAATTTAAAAATGCAAAAAACGGGGAAACGATTTTACAACAAATTTCACTTAACTTAATGTTGGGAAAACTTTTCACTTCTTTTTAAATATTTCTACATTGTATTTGTTCCTTTAACTTCGCCTCTTACAACTTTATCTCATTTATTCGAAAGAAAAATTAACACTTAACTCAGGATTCAGGATAAACATCATCAGCTGAGTCAATAATGGCATTAAGCTCAACCAATTTTGTTTCAACAAAGGAATATTCAAATATTTTATTTTAACTAAATGAAGAACAGTAGGTTAATTTGCGTAATTTTAATATCTGTAGCTGAGAGATGAACTAAGATATTATTATATATTATAGATTTTATTAAATAAGGACATAAATTAAAGATAATAATTATTAAGACTACACTCTTTTTATGGTAATCTTTTGAGGTCCTTCTGCACTTTGCCAATCTTTTAGGGATTCTGAAGACACATAGAAAGAGGAACTTTATTGATACCCGTTACTGTTTTACACAATTTTAAAATATTCATTTTGCTAATGGAAATTTTCAAACGCCACCTATTGTCGGATATCGGATCACTGCCCATGTGAGGCTTTTTAAAGCGAAATAATGTTCCGATTTGAAAAATCTTTGGTAAATCGATAGAGATTGACAGAAATAAGGTATACAAGGTCAAAGGAAGGCATTCATAATAATATTATAGACGCCACAGCTTTTCGCGGTTTGTGAGCGTTAGAGTGGGCGTGGCCAGTTGAAAACTAGGTGCAAGTTGCAGTGCCATCTTTTAAATACTAATTCTTAAGCAAAACTTTCTAGCTTTAATAGTTCCCGAGATTTTTGCATTTTTGTTTTTCGGGTTTTGTGGGCGTTAAAGTGGGCGTGGCTTGATCGGATATTCGCAATTCGCGTAAGGGGCATCATAAAAGCCTGCATGCTTAACTTTCTATCACTTATAGTTACCGAAATATCAGCTTTTCTAAAAAATGTGAAACTTGAGAACTTTGAAACTTTGAACTTGGTAGGCATATGGGTGGGTTTGACCGGATAAAAGTACCACTATAAGATGCGCTGGCATCTAAAGATTACACATAATGAGTTGTTTTAGTTTTTCGTGATTTGTGGGCGTTAGAGAGGGCGTGGAAGGATGCTGATAAACTTGCGCTGCGTAGGGACCCCAAGAATCTTCATGCTTAATCTCAACTTTGTATCTCTTATAGTTCCTGAGATCTCAGCGTTCATACGGACGGACGGACGAATGGACGGACGAACGGACAGATGGACATGGCTCAATGGACTTCGCTATTGATCCTAATCAAGAATATATATACTTTATAGGGTCGGAAACGATTCCTTCTATCTGTTACATACTTTTCAACGAATTTAGTATACCCTTTTGCTCTACGGGTATAAATACAGCTTAATTTCAAATGCAATCAGCTATTTTAAGCTCACGTCGTGAAAAAAAAACACAGTCCTTGAAAGTGTATTTATTATGTCCACCTCAGATTTATCTTATTTTATCAGAATTGAAAATTAGTAGACAGACACCTAAGTGCAAATTCGTTCTAAAAACTCACTTACTTTATACTTACTGCATGCGATCATATGGCCATTGGCCACCAATGGTATTCACAGAACTTACATTAGGGCATTTTCAGCATATTCATGCGATGGCTCGCACGCATTTTAGCCAACATTATGGCCGAGTGGCGAAAGAGCGTGGCTGGAGGCATCTGCAGTTGCAATCTCATAAATCAATTAGCAAAGAGCGGCGCGGGAAGAGTATCTCGCGGATACGGAGCCACATCCGAGTCCAAATGCGAATCGAAACTCGTTTGGATGAATTCGCTCTCCAAAAACGCCAACAAACTTGGGGCAGAACGGCAAACAACAAATACTCGGACAGCCGGAGTTAAATGCAAATCGCAAAGGAACCGGCAAATATTTATTTATGATTTGTTCTCTCTCTCTCTCTCTCTCTACATCTCATCATCTCTTGCTCCCTGCTCCATGCTCCACTCTCTGCATCTGGTAGATACTCTTCATCTTCATCCCATGGATATAGAGAAGACGTGCGACCCCCGCATCGATCAGCTTTTATTCAGCGAGTGTTATTTTTAACGATTCCGTTTCCACCGCAACCGATGCATCGGTGGCAATTGCAAACATTTATACAAATTGACGTTTAGCTGTCGCAGTTGTCACCTCGAAAACCGCACCAAAGATACACGACACACCGACGACATCGGGGAATGCTGCCAAGTGCTCGTCGCAGAATTCTCTGGATGACCCGGCGTGGTAATGGTAATCCAAGTTGCCAACCGCAGTCTGTCTCCCCAGATATGGCCCCTCTGCTCCCCATCCCCATCCCCATCACCACTCACCACTTGCCTTTCCATTGCCCCCATGCCCCAGCTGGAGGCTCGTGTTCGTGTTTTATAATTGTTATGGCCATTCTACAAGTTGTTGTACATTGTTAGCGACTGGGAAGGAGGGCTTTTGGCTGCGATGGGGCTTGGTTTTGTGGTAGTGGGTAGATAGCTACAGCTACACGGGAAAATATAAATAAACAATGAGCGTGCTTTAGTTAATTAAATATTTATTTCATAAAGAATTAAAGATCGAAAAGTTGGAATAAATTTACCATTATACTTAATTATTATTTTGATATTTTATATTTATATTTTAATACTATAGGAATAAAAGTTGTAAACTACCATAAGTTATGTCCAAGAAGTCATGTAAAATCATTAAAATGATATATACTTTTTTTCCGAATAACTGGGTAACCGGGCGAGTTGTTAAGGCATGCAAGTCGTACACATGTCTGGCGCCCAGATCGCAAAACTATATCAACTGCTGTCAGTTTGCATTTCCTTTGAAAGCCCAGTCTGGAACGGATCGAGCGCATATCTACACGAAGACAAAACTGCTTCCGTGAAATTGTTCAAGCTGCCTCTGTCAAATGAAGTTGGGAGCAATTTAAATTAAATGTGGAAATAGGAGTTATTTAACCAGGCAAGTGGAGGGTCAACTCTTCAGAAAACCTGAATTAAATAATAAATTCGTTACATGCTATAGAGCATTATTAGATTATATTTCTATGATTTTTAAATTATATAATCCTTTAAGCTTAGGAGTTTCTGCATATGCGATTGTCAAATAGTAAAGTACGACACTGATCAGCTATTAAGTTTACAGGATCTAGTTAAAGAAAATATCTACATTAATTATAAATCAAAAGTTATATATTGATTTACTTATATTTTATAATTTTTTATGGTAAAAAGTTCAGGGCTTAAATACTGCTATAAGTAAATGATTTTCTAAACTGAAAAATTCAAAAACAAATTGGAATTTTTCATTTTAAATTCCCATCAAAATGCATTCTTATATTATACTATAATGGTTTAAGACCTTAATTTGATTATATTTTAAATGGATAAACATTTGTTAACTTATTAGGAAGACATTTTCATTATACACACTTCAATCTACAAGATATGTTTACCTTTTTTGGGGCAGGCGTTGAGACATCCTCGTCAGGCTCGTCGCTTGCTTTTTGATCTTCCTTCTTCTGGCTCTTAACCTTGTTAATTTCCAGAGCCCCTCCTCTTGCCAATCGATCGGAAATTTGAGATGTTTTTGAAGCCGAACAAATTGGTAGCTTAATGACAAATGGGGTGCCAAAAAACGTGTTTTATGTTCATAACCAAGATACGCCGAGTTATTTAAAGCAGCCAGGCACAAGATTCCGCAAGGCAAAAACAACAAAGGTTGAGGAGGAAGAATGGAGCTGTCCTCGAAAGCGAAGGCAATCTGCATATAGAACGTAACCAAAGGACAAACCTTTTAACCAACCAGCGGGTTGGAGAAGGGGGAGGTGCAGGAACAGTTCTTCAAGGGATCAGGGGGAGAAGAGGTCTCGAACCGAGAGTAATTTACGCTTGCATGCAAATTGAAAAACAGTCGAGACCAGGCACTGGACATATGGGATTGGGCTGCTGGAGTGGGATGAGTTCCGGTGTTGATTGAGCGCCGGGGTGATGCATTTTAAAACAAATTGGCACAGTTTGTGAGAGGTGGCGGCCTTTCAGAATGGTGTTGTGGTGTTGCGTTGTTCGTGGCGTGTTTGTCACTCAATTAGATGCAACTCATTTAGCCGCTCTAGCATTTGGCCGCCATTTGTGTGCACAAAATGTTAATCAAAGCCTGATGGGATTTTTTAGGCCAACTAATGATGCCATGTTGTGATGAGGATAAAGTGGGTTTGGATGCAGAGTGCTGGGTTGGGGGACTTCCCAGGCTTGGCACAGACATATTGATGACAGTCGCTCAATTAATATGCAAAATTTATGCATGGGAAAGTTCAAAACAAACACAGAAACAAACAAACGCGGCAACGACATAGAGCTAAAAAAGTAGGGAGATCGCATGTCCGATAAAAAATCAATACAAATTAGCCGACTCATTTTGTTGTTGGTTTTTTCCTTCCATCGAGTAGAGTTGTTGCAAGTGCGTGGTGCGTTGTGCCCCATAAGCCGATGTAAACCCCTCAAAGGAAGCTTAAGCTTGCTATCTATGACACCTATTAAATGGGCTAAGGGGTCTTTCATTCCGCTCAAAGTACCTGTGACCATTTACACTACATTGTATTTTTTTATTAAAATATTTATTCTAAAGGGTATATTTAATTTAATTATCAAAATTTGCATTAACTGCAACACAAAGTAAGCACTTAAGATACACCAATTTTTAAAGCAATTAAGGGGAAACATGCAACATAAAACATGCCATTAACATTCATGATTCTTTGTTTTTCATAATAAATTAAATAAATGAGATGTATGCAGATCGTGACAGAAGCTATTATGTTCGAATATTTTATTTCGCTTTGGGTTTATTACTACAGATCATTAAAGCAAATACATGTGTTATATTTAAGAACGCCATAGTCAAGGTTCTTGGCTTTAAGATACCCGCTACTATTTTAATACAATATTTAGTATAAACCTTACTTACTTACTTAATTTATGTAAATATGAGCAATATGTAATTTGGTTGCATACAATACAAAACATGATTGACCTTAAAGCCTGGTTTATATTAACAATATAACACATAGCAGATTTCCAACTTTCAACCTATTTTAGTGAAAACAATTAACCAGTTTACTATTCACAAGGACGTTGCCAGGACGTAAGTGAAAACTTTATTCAAAATCAGTTTTCCTGACCATTCCGCTCGCCCTCAATCTCGGTGACATCGCAGCAGATGTGTTGCACATTGCAATTAAATCAGTGGCTAGCCTGAGATGACCTGTCCTGAAGGGTGACTGCTGCATTTGATGACTGCCTGATGGAAAAGTTGTAGCGACAAAATAATTTCGCAGCGCACAAGGCCAGCTCTCCAAATTTGTGGGTTGAAGGGTGGATTCAATGTGTGCGAAAAGAAGGGGATCAAAGGCAGTCCAGAAGTTTGTTCCCAGCTCCCAGTTGATGATGATATGGATGATGATGAGGAGCTGCGCAACAATAGTTTGCATCTCAGAGATACCCAAAATGAAGTTGTTCTTCTCGGTCGTCGAGTTTTCTTATTATTGTTGCTGGCTTACCGCAATCAACTGCACTGCATGTTGCGGTTCCTCGAACAAGTCGCCTTTTCCAGCATCCTGGTGTTTGTGTATCTAATCACATTAGCACGTGTGCATATCCTTTTGGCCTTTCGGTGGTGCCACAACCAGTAGTAGCGGAATGGGGCAGGAGTCCTTGCTCCCCAGGCTGCCATTCGGAGTCGAAGAGCTGTGCAAACTAAAAACATTTTGGCCGCTTTGTTTTTGGCTCATTTCGTTTGTCGATTTTGATTATTTGTCTGTGGCTGCCCGTACAGACTTTTGTTTTTGCCAGCTCGCCCAAAACTATTTGTATCTCAAAGTTGGCCCACACACGTATGCCACATGCATACGCCGAGCTCTTTTTCTTTGAGCACTTCAAACTTTTCCACAAAGGCTAAATAATTACGATTCTTGGGTATATGGAATTAAATTTGAATAGGAAATATTTGAAAATTTAAAAGTGAAAAATGCAGCTTGATTAACTTTGTTTAGAAAACCCGCATTGGAGAAAGGTAAGCTATAATATTAGTGGTCCACATAACTAGTTTGAATTTGAATTTATCGTTAAACGACGTTGCCATACTGTTGAGCCTTAAAGTTACCAGATGTTAGATGCTGACATTTGGCTGACTATTGTTGCCAGACTTTGTTATTAGGAATATCATTTCAATTTAAATATATGTTAACTTATTTACTCACCTTTGTATAACCATTGTAAGTTGTATACATAAATGGAAAAACTCAGAACTTTTAAATGCAAGCAAATATTGTATTTATTTTTAAGCAATCTCTTGAACAAGCACGGAACTCCGAAAAGTTCTTAACAAATAACTTTTTAATTTTGTTTGGCGGCTACAAATCTCAACGGTAAGCAAAGCAATTTATTTCTTTTATACATTATCTGTATAAATGCCTTTATGCACTATTATATATTTTTGCTGTTTCTGCCAATACGGCCACTTTAATCATCCTTTATTGGCACATAGGTCAGGATAATGCTGGAGTGTGGTGCCACCTGGAGATTCTTTGGATTAACCCTGCCCGCGTGAGCCACCTTGTGGGCATTTGGGATGTCGTCGTTGTACTTCTCGCTGAAATAGGACACTGTCATCTTGTCGGGAATATCCTTCGGTGTAGTAAAGTTGCTTGGCTGAGGCAAGTCGGTGGGATTGAAGATGACAAGGTAGCCAGGATTTCCAGACTTGATTCTGCATAAGAAAAAAAGTTAAGTTAGATCATTTATATAACCAGACAGCTGAACTAAAAAACAATATTTGATTCAAGATTCTAAAACTGTTAAAATAATAGTTAGAATTCCTAAAAACAGAAATCTCAATTCTGAAATAAGGGCTATTATTTTTTTGGTTAATCTTTTTACCTCTGCCTTCAAGTGGCAAGCATGGAGAAATGGATTGAAGTTATTAACAAATTGCAATAAGACATTTAAGCTTTGGCTTTACCTGGAGAAGGCCACCAACGGATCGGCATAGTAGATATTGAGTTCTCCATGCATGTAGGATGCTGTCTTTCGCAGAGCAGTAATCTGCCTGAAGCTCTCCTCGGTGACATTTTGGTAGGCCACAGCATCTACAGGAACCACGGGCACACCAGGCAGTAGGGATATGAACATGACTAAAGCAGATGGATCTTGCGGGGTGTCCACATAGATGTCCGCTAAGTTCCACTGCAGCCAGCTGTTGTTGCCGGATTGGGAAAGTGTGTTCTTCAGATCCTTCTGCAGCGATTTGTGCGGCTTTGATTTGCTGAGCACCTTGACAAAGTCTCCGTAAATGGGGAGATCGATGCCATATGCTCCGGGAACCTCGCTCAACTGGTAGACCTGTGGCTGAATAACATCATCGGCAACCGAGAAGAAAGCCTCATCAGAGGCGTTCTTTACGATACTCAAGTAATCATAGAGTACATCGCCCAGGCCGGATTGGAAAGTGGTCTGCTTGTGGTTGTAGAAACCGTAGTCACTTTGTCCCAGACTAAAGTCCTTTGAAACCGCCGAGTTCACCTCACTGTCCAGACCGTCGGACAGCAAAAAGAACTTGGTATTTTTCAGACGGAAGCCACGTACGCCCAATGACACCAGATGCTTCAAGACTCCTGATAATTCTTTCCTAATAATGGTACTGTTCATCTTAAGGTCGTAGTGTCCATCTTGAAACTGGGAGAGCACATAACTGTCCCCAACCTTCTCCCAGGCTGTGCGATTGCCGCCCACCTTGAGCCAGTTGTTGGGTAAGTTGCTTCCATCGGTCACCCAAGCGAAGGCGGAACGCTTCTCGGGGTTTGCAATGGCATCCTGCACCAGCTGCGATTCCTTGGCCACGTAGTTGGGCGTTATATCGAGAATAACTCTGGTGTCGCTGCCCTGGTACAAGGCCACAAGATGCTTGATCTGCTCCTCCACCTCGGGCTTCTTTACTTCGTAGGTCAGATCAGCTGGCAACTCATAGATGGCTCCAGCCGAAACGATCTTCTTGGCAACTTGGACATCTTCTGGCTTGCAGGTATCAACAGTGGCGAACTTAGCATGTGGTCCGCGCTTGTACCATGGTAACGGTTGCGGGGCAGCACATTTTGGTGCTCCAATGATAATCAAAATGGCACCAACCAGCATACCCACCCAAATGGCCCAGAAACACACGAAGAAGATCCATCGGAGGCGCACCCAGAATGGGTCGTTCGCATACTTCATGAGCTCCTCCTTGCTCATGCCAGTGAAAGCCTGTAAATGATTAAGCGGATTATTAGCAAATTAAAATGTCAGATATTCAAAACATCCGAAGTAGAAGGTGATACTAAAATTGAAAAAACTACTAGTTAATGATGAGAGCTTTCCCAAGTGAATATTTAAATGATAAACATTTAATTCAAGATCAGAAATTGTAGAAATAAAATGAAATAATTGCTGAGTTAACACATATTCAAAAGAAAGCTTGTACATTTTTGAAGGTTAATACAAGGTCGACGACCGGAAAACGAACTCATAAACCGAATGTTTCTCAAAATTTATATAACTCAAAAGTTTATAAAAATACTACAGCGCCTTTCGGAAGGTAATATTTCTTATCTACTTCGAATGAGTTTTTAAATAATTGATAACAATTTAGGATATATGTATCTGGATCTCAAAATAAAACCAATTTTAAAATATATTGCAATTTTAAAGACTTACAGGCTTGCCGCCTCCATTGACTGTTCCGATGTCGATCTTGGCATCTCCATTCTGATGATCGCCTTTGATAAACTTCACCTCATCCCGACGCTCGGCCAGCTTGTCTTCCACTCCGTTAGAGCCTAGCATTTGCTCGTCGGCTCCATCGGCGGAGGCCACTTTCTCATCTTGGGCCATGTCGACTGAAAAATGAATTATTAAAGTTGTGATCTTTTGAATATGAATTAAATTAATTGGCGCTAATCAGTTTCAATTTAGCTGGAACTCGGAAAGCTCAGCTTCGAGACTTTCTCTGCAGAACTGAGCAAGCTTTGGTAGGTTAAGTTGAAATCAGAAGTCACATTTCATATTGTTGAAAAGAGAAGGGGAACGATTTTCATTTGTGTTTTCCTAATGAATATCTTGTTGACGTCACGGGAAAGATAGCATGCGCCACATAAGAAAATTGACCTGTGGCTCCGCACAAAATCAATATCTTTCTCTTTCTGTATACCTTTCTTATCTGCATTGATAAGGCTTACTCACACACCCATAGGAAACCCGAGGCATATACAAATTAAGGCTATATATATGCCAATTTTTAAATATAGATACTTAGATACATTTTTTCATGCGTCTCCAGTGAAAATTCAATGCATTGTTACGTCAGCCATACAATTTCCCCCACTTCTACAATACAATTTCTTTGTTTAATTACCTTTTTCGGGGCTCGAACTGACTGCCAGAAATTTATCTTCTGCTATAGTTTTATAGACTTCCGTGGTATCAACTGGGTTTTCAGCTGCAGCTGCGTTGATTGTACTATCTGACACGCCTAAAATAGAACACCAAAAAATAAGCGAGATGAACGCGTTGAAAAATTCTGTACAAATGATGCGATTGTGTGGGATGTCAAATATTTTATGACAATACGGCCTTATTGCAAATATATCTGAACGGTCATACTATATTTTAGCCCATTTTCTAGTAGTCTTAAAAAAGTTAGTTGCTGCAACACTCAGTCGCGGGATATTTGAATTCGTTGTTAAGATAAACTTACCAGTAACTGGAAGTGTGACAGAGTTCTGTAATATAATTGGTTATTATGATGAGGAAATAATTTTAAATTTATCACTTACCTTGCTGGCACCTCCACCTAAGCGTTTAAGTCGAGAAAACAGGTTCATGGCAGTGGTTTTTCCTGAGTTTTCTTGGATTCTATAAATATAATTCTGCAAATAAATTAGAACAGCTTTAGAAATTAAGAAAAATGTTGTAAATCTTGGCTTAATAAAAAAAAGGTTGTAGCTTGTCAACTATTGAGAACTATGCCAATTAAGTTATTAATTTATTTTCTTATTTATTTATTTTAAAGAAATTTTTTAAATCATTTTTAAAAATATTTGTTTAACCTTTTTGCAATAAACAATTAACACTTTCTGAAATGTATTGCCACTTTTTTCTATATTTCACTGTGACCTGTCCGAATAGAGGTCTGATTCGCAACTAAAGTTGCAGTTTTGCGCTGGCTTGCTGGCTGGCTTGTGCATTGCTCCCAGAGGCACAGCCCCGATCGGAATCGCTCCTCGAATTTGATTTAATTATACTTGTGAACGAAACGCGTTCCGTGTGCGTAAGTACGATTTATGGCCTGCGGCGATTGAGCCGGGCCCAAAAACTACCTGTCTGCGCTCAAGCTTACCTGAGCTCTCTCTCTCGCCTGACGAAAAGCCAAAAGTTGGTGGATCGGGTTTCTTGGCCAGCGATCGGACCAACAAAGAAAAAGTGCACTCGTCGGCGCATTCCTGGCCAAAATATGCTGCGTTGCCGGGTGTTTGAAGAGTCTGCCGACTCCACAAGGTTGCCGGCTAGAACTTAAATTGGTGTAGCTGGGCCACACAGAAATTGATCAATTTCTGCATTACCCTGCATTACCGTTGCATTAGCCGATTTATCGACATGCAAGTGTCATTAGCCTATTAAATGGGAGGTATATATATGGCACAAGGTGGGTGCATAAGCACATTCAAGTTAACAAAATGGGCTTCCACATGGGACGACAGCTGCTGCTCTCCGGATTCCTGCTGGTGATGCTTCAAGTGGTGACCCAAACGCAGGCCAGGCCACAGGTGATTAACGAGGATAATCAATTTGAATGTAAATAATCCGGTCATTCATTAATCAACAGGATGTAATCACGGTTGCCAACGAGGAGACAGAGGTGGTGATCAAACAGGAAGGAGATGGCGATGGCGATGACGATGACTCCTCCTCTGAAGAAACAGTTGAGGATTCGGAGGAAAACAGACGCAGGCGGCGGGAGCTGATCACGGACAATGCACCATCGGCTCGAGCGGCCATTCCAGGTTTGCCAGATCCGGCCACCATAATCAAGATCGCTGAGCTTTTTCAATCCATAGGCGAGCAAGTGGTGCCAATTCTTGTGGAGGCCGTTCTGCCCAGTGTGGATGAAGCCGGCGATCGCTTTGCTAGATCCCTAAACTTCCTGAAAAACTTGAATCCCGGCACGGAATTGTTTGCCACCGAGAAGAACGAATAGTCCAGCAACTTTATAACGGCTTAAATTGAAGGAATCGAAATGGAATTTGATTGACTTTGGTATCTGGATATTTCACGGTTTTTAAAGTTCCTAAAACATAGCATTGTAAAAAGTTTAATAATTATTTTATAAATGTCAAATGTATTTACTATCTGAATTTAAAAGTTTTGAAACTTCATTTCATGCAATATTATTTATTCTCTCAATCGATATTCTGGTTTAACGTAAATGTTTTACTTCCACGACTTCGTTCTCGGCACTGGTTAAAACATAAAGGCCTTCGAATCCATGCCTATCCCTGCACTTTCTTTCACTTTGCCCAAATATAATGTCAATTATGACGTCAATGGCTTCCGAAAGACTTCCACCACACAGCAGAGTTTCGGTGAACATTCGATGGATAAGTGGGTGGATGGGTTGATTTAAGCACATCTCATTAAGTCGGTCTAGAATTCCGGCGATCATGTCATGAACCACGTAAGTAACCAGATTCTTCTCTCTGAAAGTGTCATTGCAGTGACTGTAAAACTTATCCGTAATATCACCTAATTGAAGTTGGTGATGCGTGCCATTAGTTCTGGGTCTCAAGGCTATATGATTTTTACGGTTAGGCAAAGTTCTGTAGTGACCTTTGAGATGTGATTTTCGAGTCTCAACAACGTTGGTAAAAATAAATAGTAGAAAGCAGGATACCAAAAGGGTAATTAATAACTTTTTAAGCTGCTTTACCATCTTTCCAGGTTTTCTCCTCAACTATGATTGATATTCGTTTCGTGATGCTATTCGCTTTGCTAATATTTTCCGCTTATGGTTTAATCTAATTTAAATTAACAAGAAGTTAACAGTTGTTTTTATGGTTATCTTCCCTATTTTCTTAGTTTAGTTAGTAAGAATTAGCCATATAAAGCAGAGTATTTTGATTGGAAATGTGATAATAACAGCTTTGAAAGGAACCGCTTCTCAGAACTCGAAGATCATACCCTACCTCCGTTCGAGCCCTAGGTAATATGCATCGATCGGAAACAGTTCATTAGCTCCTAATGAAATAATTATGCATGGCGTCGTGTCCGTGATCCTGTCTTACTGCTCCTGCTCACTCCCAACAAAGTATTGGTAAATAATTTGCATAAATTGAGTGTACATTCGAGATTCTTATGGTTCGTTTTTTTGCGAGAACTTCGTGTGTGCCCATAAATCTTCTCATTAACCGTAATGACTTGACATGCCTACTATTTCTGTAATAATTTAACTTGGGTTTTTGTCTTCTTATGTGGGCGTGGCAAGTGAATGGAATGGGCCCATTGCAAGGTCAAATACCTTTTGGGCTGAACGAAATAAACGTAAACATTGCCAACTGTGTTTTGCTATTTCAAGTAGCTCGGCGGTTTAATACCTCGCAGCATTTTAAAGATTGGAAATTTATTCCAAGACATTATTAGTGTTGAGGACAGTCAAAGAGATCCATAGGAATCGGACCAATTATATAATTTATAATAAAAAGTATCTCACGAGAAATGGAATCCTACCTTCGACACAAGTTGGATGTAACCAAGTAATAACATATATATATAATATTAAACTACTCGCGGATCATAAGGGCGAACCCAATATGCTCACATGGCCTTTTCGTTAAAATAAATTCCTCTCCGAATGTTAAAAATATTTTTCATAGACCCTTTCTCCAAATATTTTAAAATACTTTATATAAACACATTATAAAAGAATGAAATTATGAAATTAAAACTTTCTCCCTTGAGCTTGGTCAATATTTTAGAATTAAAATATTTTACAAAGACTTTAGAGCCCAAAAGTATTCTTCTATTTTTAACATAAAAATGGTAGATGTAAAGTGGTTGTAAAATTTAAGTAAGTACTGCCAACGACCACAAGGTGGGGTGATAACAAAGATCACCAAGATGAATTGCTATCTTATAGGATGAGAAAAGATGGGACGTAACCGAACAAATCTTCAACTGAACAATAAGAGGGAGCAATTTGGTATTTAACCATCCTTGAGGGATACTAGAGACATACCAATATTAGCTAAGTCAAAATCAAGAAATATAATTAGTCAGACTCAAAAAACAATAATTACCAGAACAACAAAAAAAACGGCAGCTTGTTCTCTAGGTTTTAATCTCGAATTTATTTATAAAATAAAAACACATTTCTTATGTTCAAAACAATCCATAGAAATAATATACACGTATTAAAAAGCGTCGCTTGCATAACCAGAAATACAAATTATAGAGCGATAGATATGTAAAGCGGATAACCGTGAAGGACGCACAATGGAATCTTAAGTGACCATTGCCTCATCCCCAACAAGGATGGAGTTTAGGGTATTAAAATAAGATGAACGCCGTACTCGCCACGAGTACCACTAAAATTCTCATCAGCTATGAACGATCTATGTACATGCACATGGATGACGGGATGCGGAAAGTATTTTGGGCTATAGATATATGGATATAGATATAAATTTAGTTTTGAGAAACGATCGGCAGACTGAGCAGTTTGCCAGCGATGTGTGATCCCTACGTGCGATTACCACGGATTGTCCATGAAATAATGTTTTTGTTTCCTTGTCTTTAATTGATATTGATGCGAATTCGATTTGGCTTAGATGTAGGCTTGGACTCCCTATGCTTACGTTTAATTTAAATGTACGGTAATTTAATTGGTAGCGTAATTAATTTATGCTTATGTGTGTTTCATGTTTGGCTGGCTGGCTGGTTGGCTGGCTGGGCTCACTTGTTGCCGGCGTTCACGAGCACGCGCTGTCTCGCTGTCGAGGAGTTCAGGGCCGGATTGCACATGTCCGTGGTGAACTTCGAGAAGGTGTTGTGGAAGCCGTTGGCCTGGCCGTTGCTGGTGGGCGCCACATCGCCGTCCTTCAGCGCCTTGACGTGTCCGTTGGCATGTCCATTGGCCTTCACAGCTGGCTTGTCCTGGAAAATAAAAAGTATTTAATTTCATTAAATTTGTTCATAAAAGAGAAATCAACACATAAATGACCAAACTAAGAACGAATTTAAGTTTAAATTGATGAAAGTATTAAATATTTGGAATATCCTTCCTCTTACCTTGCCATCGCGCTTCACATAGGCACGCTTGTAGAAGTTTGAGAAGAGGAAGTAGAACATCACAGCATGGGCTCCGATGAAGTAGGCAAAGCCGATCGGGTAGTTGCAGTCGTTCTTGAAGAACAACTGGAAGGAGTGCACCATAACCAGGACGAACTGGATCATCTGCATCACGGTCAAGTACTTCTTCCACCACAGGTACTTCTGGACCTTGGGACCCATCGCGGCCAGCATGTAGTAGGCGTACATGAAGATGTGCACGAAGGTGTTCAGGAAGCCGAAGAAGGTCGAGTGACCGCCGGGGGTGAATTTGACGCCCCACCAGACGGACACGGGCATGATTCCATGGTGGATCACGTGCAGGGTGGACACCTGATCATACCGCTTGCGCATCACGAAGAAGAAGGTGTCGAAGAACTCGGTGAACTTGGAGAAGTAGTACCACCAGCATCCCTCAGCGGTCTGTAAAATAAAATGAAGAAATAGTTAAATAATTATAATTCGTTATGAGAAAAAAAGGGTTCTTCTTGCTTGTAATGCAATTCCAAGAAAAGTCAAAGTGCTGTTTCGTAACCCATTTTTAATGGTTACTAAATCTAAGATCAAACCGTATTGAGGTTTATGTAGTTTGGGAAGGGCATAGAGAGAGCAAGAGATATATTCGTCTGCAAATTTCAATATCATTTTTCTAGTGTTCAATAGTTCCTTCTGATTGTGTACAGTCTAAAAATAACAATTCTATCGCAATATGAGTTGCTTCAGAATTTCATTTTCTCTCACAATTTATCTATAAATTCTAATCAAAACTAATATCTGTGCTCATTCATATCCAATATTCCAAGCGTTGATTGTTATGCAAAAATACGGTCGCAGCTTGACCAGATCGATTCCGTTTGCCCTGGAACTAACGGTTGGACAAACCTCATGCTTATCAATAACGAAAAATGGGTGATTTGCCAAATCTTTCGCCTGTCAACTTTCTAAGACTGCCACTTTCTTTGGGTCATTTACCCAGATTAGCCAGCCTGGCGACACACGTGAGATTCCTCGATCCGCACAATCCACCGGCCACTGGCCACACAGCCGGCCGGCTTTCGGCATCCATTTCTTTGTGATTAGCATAAGAGAACCTGTCGCCAGTGCCGCTTTTTTTCTAATTTCTGGTCTCTTGGTGGCTAAAAACTGGTTGCTTACATAAAATCTAGCCCAGTCAACAAAAGAACTTTGCTATTTGCCAAGCATAAGCAAAAATCAGAATTTATAGCCCCATGTTTGGCTATGTATATATTTGCCAAGATCAGTATATAAGAGCTTCCATTTATACTTACACGAATCGCTTTGGGTGAGTAGGAATAATTAACGGGTTCGCATCGCAAGTTATAGCCGTTCAGCCATCCACCTATGCAGGACTATAAATGAAAAGTGGTTATTTTTCAGTGGAATTAACTTAATAGGTATATTTTATATTACCTCGTAAAAGAGCCAGGCACTGAAGATAACCTGCGCTGCATTGTAGACGATCAAGACTTTGCGTAGCTCGAAAGGCTTTCGGTTCTCCATGAGCTTGGGTCCGAGTACCTGGAACAAAGCATAGATCAGTAAGTTCCACTGTAAGAGCATCCTCTTCATCGTATCTCAAATCTTAAGCCCTAACCCTCGACGTTGTCTTCGCGTGTCATTTAACATATTCAAACAGATGCCAAAGCCTGTTGCAGCAATTATCAAATCAAATCAATCGACGCGACCGACTTTGTCTGTTGGTTTTGTGACAAGTTCGTTGCCTAAGTCTTTTGTTTGGCCAACCGCAGCTCCACCCCGCTCCATCCCTCCGCCACCGATCTATTTTAGCAGACATGTGAAAGTAAGTTAAATGCTTTTGTAAAATTAAAAATGAAACCTAAATAGAAATCGTTTTTCGAATTGATTTTTTAAATTTTGCATAATCGCCGTCGACGATGCTCTTGGGTCACCTTTCGACACCAGCTCTTGGCGACGATCGTCGCACAAATTGGATGGCCCTGAACCCCTAGCTCGGGTTTCACAGTCATTTTGCAATGCAATAAAGGGAAACTAGTTTGCGAAAAGGATCCGCATAATCATCAGATGAGAATCTGCCAGTTATGGTCTACGAAATCAGCGTAAATTGCCCCCATCGGAATGATGTTGTTCTGTCCATTTTTTTGTTCGATTCTACATCGTCTGTCCCCACTTCAATAATTATGGATCGGAGTCGGTGATTCCCCAATCCCGAACCACTTACCTTCACGATATAAGCGTATGTCAGACTGATGGCTATCGTGGGGAACGGGGAGCTCATGAGCGGGTAGTCTCGTGTTCGCGGATCCGATTTGTTGTCCATCAGATCCCGCCAGCCGTCGTAGAACATTGTGAGGTAATCCTGCAAGTGCAAAGACCAGAAAGATAACAGATTAGTCATGTGTGCCAACTGGGAGTGTTCAATCACCATTTACCCATTTAGCGAGATCAAGTGTCAAATCAATAAATTTTCAGTTGGTTATTGCAAAACTGCCGTTTCAGGCAAATTCGAGTCAGTTAAGTTCAAAAAGGCGGACAACTGATTGATTATGAATATTGGCCCGTTACCTTTTGGATTTTGGTTTTAATTAAACGTTCCCTCTCTGCGCAAATCAATCACACTTGCTGCAATGGACAGAAAACAAAGGAAACCGAAAAGCCGAAACAACATTCTGCGCGAATTTCCGTATGGAGCTCTCCATTAACCGACAAACCATGATTTTCTATAATATTTGTGCGCAGTAATTTCCCATTGTCGATTAGCACTCGACGATGCCAGCCGCAAAAATATATAGAAATCCAAAACCAAAAAGTAAAATCAAGCAGAAAAACTGGTGCAGCCGGCTGGCTGCCTGAGATGTTGCAATCTCCAATGGCCTCTTAGTCTATGTCCATGTCCATGTGATAAATAACAAAACAAAACAATCTAGAAATGATTGGACGACAGCCTGACCGACTGACTGACTGGCTGACTGACATAGAAGTTAAGAGGGGAAGCACGGCGAGGGGGAAGTCCAGAGGGGGGATGCCAGGAAAAGCTAAACCAGTTCCGCCAGTGTTAATCGTCGCTTAAATAGTTAAATACCTGACTGGCGGCAATTAAAGAAAACAACGCTACTCTTAATTGCAGCGGGGGCTGAAGCCGTTTCCACGGAGGGGTTAGGGTTAACTTAATTGATTTGAACGAATCAGGGGCGTATGTGTGGACGGCGGAATGTCAAGGGAAATCCGCGATTTTGAAAGCTGCATTTGATATGTCAATTAAATCGATACCAGCATAACTCATTTATTGAATTACAACTTTAAGTTCACTTTTTCGATTATAATTAAGGAAAAATCTAAGCCCATTTGGTAGTAATTAGCTCTTTTTCTTGCTTGGCTTTGGTCTGTAATTAAGGAAATATTTCAAACAGTGCAAAACTAGAAAAGTGCTGGCTATTAAAATTTTATTGTTTTAATTTGTCAAAACAAAAATGTAATTATAGAGCCTTGTTCTAAATTTCATTTCCTTATGGAATCTCTTTTGCAGTTCAGCGGAAATGGAATTCAGAGCATGGTTATCAAGGCTTAACTTTAAGTTTAACAAAACATCTAAGGCTCAAGAAAAGAAATCACAAAGGCCAGTTAATTATTTTCATAAAATATTTAAGCAGTTTGGTACCGTTTTCCAGCCATTAAATTCTAAAAACAATTTCCTTCACGCTAGCCACATCCAATAAAGTTTATTGACTTATTATAAAATAATTATAGAAATTTAAAACCGCCTTGTGCATTGACTTGCGGGGCGTTTTAATACTCGAGTTATGCAGTCTCAATTGTATGTAATTTGGTCTGCAAATTAGAGAGTCCAAGAGCCTTGCTCTGCTACTTTGTAAGAGTTGCGGAAAACTGAAAAACGAGCGACCAATAGCTGCTATCTTGTCTAAGTCTAATTCTTGGTTAGTTTACCTAAAGCGTTTATATTTTGCATAACACGCAAACGCGAGTCTAAGCACCCAGCTGTCCTAACTACGCCTCTGGCCACCACCAGCTCATCCATCATTCTTGGCTGTCGGGCATCCCGTGCAACTGCAGCACCAACAAGACATAGACAGCCAAACAGGTGGATGGGGGAAGTTGCGAGAATACAATGCTCATTTGTCGCCTGGCCAGCTAAGTACGTCAGCCATCATCATCGGCAGAGCCAGGTGGCGGAGGTTGAGGAGCTGGAGGTGGAGGTTCGAGAAGTACGCTGATCGAGCGCTGAAAGCCTCGTCGTCATGTCGTTTGGTCATTAATGAACCGAGTCTGTCATAAGGCTGCCGCCAGGTGAACTTACTGACCGACTGGGTGTGGGTGTGGCTAGCAATGTGTAATTGCTAGTTTCGGGGGAGAACTGTCCAAGCTGTCCAAGCCAAACAATTTCATCTTTCTGACGCATGGTAGCCGTGTTGCAAGATTTATTGAAATATCAGCCACTCCAGCGATCGGACTTCATGTCTCTCAGTCAAATGACTGGCAAAATTTTCTATTACACATCTGACGTAATTTGGGAATACTCTCGATGGCAGCCAGTGAAGCGACTTAGGATGGACTTTGTCAATGATGTATGGCCGTAACGATGATTCAGACTCAGATTCAGGGCTGGCCCAGAAATAAAATTGCCGCCACTGTTAAGGGGGGCACAAAAGCCCGGAAGAGACAGCATCGCATCTCAACAATATCACCGCTGATTGCATCTAATTAAGATTCACTTTCCGAGAGAGTCTCTAGCAAAGATTTTCACTTTTTTAGGTGCGTGCTAGTTAATTGAATTTGAGGAAGGAGGGGAAGACCCGCCAAAGTACAAAGACCAATCTTTGGATACTCTAACCGAAAGGAAGGGAAAATTACAAAAGGCATAAGTGGTGATAACTTTCAACAAATTACATCACATACGCCACATAAATTATGTTCTCTGAAACTTCCGTAAGCTTTTAAGTTGCCACTCGGGAATGTGTTAAGTCATTAAGGTAAAATATATATTAAATATGAAATGGGTGGATTTCAAACACTCATTTCTCATATTTATTAAAGTTATTGCACGATGTATAGGGTATCTCACGATCTTCTACGTTTTCAGCTGCTTCCGGTGCTACAGCATTTTTTAGGTAATTTTCAAGCTTTCTCGCATGTGAAAAGTACGAGGCGTAGGTGTAAATCAAGTGAAAATTTGACCGATTAAAAGCCTCCATTAGCCAGGTATAGTATAGTACTTATCAAGCAATTTGCATTGCACTCTTCCTGGCCAAATGACGTAGGACAGCGGCTGGTGTTTTAATTTCACATATTTTATGCCATTTGATTAAGGAAAATTACTTGCGATGAGCGTCATAAAACCCGTTTTCTCACACTATCTGGGTGAGATCCATTAAGATGAAAATAGTATATACTTAACACGCATTATAGTGCACTTGCTGGCGGAGTCAAAGTCGCAGCTATAGACGACCACTAAGCGCAATTAAGTTTAATTGTCGGTCTGTGCCGGCATTTTTGTTTAGCTCGGCGGGGTCCGAAAATTCCGTCAGTTTATGTCGACTGCATTTCCGACTGCATGGCTTTCTATATACTCGTACACATGTTTCGGAAGGGGGGCTGGGAGGTGCTCTAGTTTTAGAACCGCCATTTATGGCCTTAACAACCAGTTGACAGACCAACAAGTGGCAGGAGGAAGTTCAAGCCGATTCCGGAACCAAAAGGAATTTCATTAATAATTGGCGGGCTTTGTGTGGACGCCGACAATCAGTTTATCCAATGATCTGTCATAATTCGATCTATCATGCGAAGCCGTAATTTGTCAAGTCTAAGCTGGCAAGCAGTTTCTTGTTTTCATGATTTTTATCGAAGCGGAAACAAAAGACTTAAGACACGAACCTGCCGCACCAGCAGCAACAAGTGCGCGGGCGTGGGCGTGGGGGCCAAACTTCGACAGTCATCGCTGCTGATGGTTTTTCAAGTAGTGCGCAGCAGCAGAGCTGCATTAATGAGGCGATTCCATCTATCACATTAGTTAAGTTCCTGGCGTTGTTTTGAATACGAAAACCCCACAAGTACTCAGCGACATCGTTTAGAGTGAAATGTATGTGAAGCTGTGATTGCAATAAAAATAATGTTCATCTGGGTGGTCTTCGGAGAATTGAGGCTGGGACGTAAACAAAATTAACTGGCCATCTGTAAGCTCTGAGCAAATCTCAAATTATACTTTTCAGGCGGTTTGTTGAACTTTGTTTTTGGCAAAGCAAATTAAATAAAACGCGGCATAGAGAACAAGGACAAAACAAACGGAAACCGGTATTTGTAAAAATTCAACAAATCTTCCATATGATTATTATAAATGCATACATTCTAACACTGAATTGGTGGTTGGGCTTTGTGTGTGGATCTGCAAAAGGTTGGCCAATATTTGGCGAATAATGATTCACAGCTGCTGGGCTAACTTCGCAGCTTGTGTAATCCCCAAATCGAATTGTGCCGATTCACGGTGATGATGGCCAGAATTTTAGCTTTATTTTTCTGCCAAGCTGTCTCTTCTCGGCAAGCTGTCAGCTGCTATGTGGACTTTGGACCAGCAAATACGGCAGCTAAAAACGTATTGTATTTGCCATTACATAAATCTGGCTTTGGTCAGTTTGCGTAAGCCACAACAGCAGTGGAAGCAGCACCACCAGCATCCCAACTCTTGGCCAAATGCTGACCCTTTTTCGCTTTCTTTGGTTCACACGCGCTCGCCACCGCCACCAAATGCTTTCCCTAAAAACCCACAAAAATGCTTCCGTCAGCAGCGGCAAGTGTAAAGCGGCATTTGTAATTGTTGTTTGTGGCCGCTGTTGTTGCTGCTGTTGCTGATGCTGCTGCTGCTGTTGCGCGTTACATTTTAACGCTTCATTATGCGCCATAAAGTCGGTCGGGGTCCAGAGAGCCGGACAAATGAGCTGAAACTTACAGTGCCCATGATTTGGGCCAGAGGCTGATGCTGAGACAGAGGCTGTCCCCGCAAACGCCGGCGATGATTTGGCCATTCACCATTCATATCCATCATCATTGTTCGATGTCGCCATCTAGGCCTGACCCACAAGCCAGTGACTAAGCCGCCACCGGACTGGGAACCTTTTGCCGGACAATGATCATTTTTAGTCGCACTCGCCTGCGACAAATTGTCGCCCTAATGTGTTGCCAGTGACTGTGTAATAAGCGATTGGCAGTGAGACGGCCACTTTGGCTCTAATTGCGGCTCATTGGGTTGGGCAAGCACCCGGCGGGGCAAGCCAACAGGTTGTCAATCACACTGGAATCAAGTATTTCAATATCTCAATCAAGTCATGTCAAGAATCTGGAATTTTGGACATACAAAGAAGCTGGATCTTGCCTATAACTTGAATTAATCCCAAGATAATTACCAAGATGAAAACAAATATATTAAAGTGTCAAGTTTTGTAATTTACCATAGCTAAATATTTCAGCCATCAAAGGCCAATAAACTTCAAGCTATAAGCATAAATAATAGTTTAAGTTCAAAGATCATTTCTTTGTTTTTCTCAGTGTTGTATCTAGGCCAAAAAACCCAGCGATATTCAGGGTTTTATGGTTCACATTCCCGCTTAGCTTTTGTTGATTCAACTAATTAATACCACTATTCGGATTTCAATGCCAGCGTATTTGGCTCTTTTAACAGTTTATTATTCACACGAGCCGAGGGAAAAATTCAAAGGCATTCATCCCGAACCAAAAAGCTTGCCAAATACAAAACACAAAATAAAAAATTCCACAAAAGAGGTGGCTGCATTTTTGATAATTCAAATCTTTTGGCTTTGCACAATTTGACCCAAAAGCCAATATAAATCAAATGGCCCGCGGACAGAAACATATTTGCTAACATTTGCATTTTGGTTGGTGCCACAGTCGACAAAAGCAATTAAATTATCAGCGACAGAGCAGCGGCAGCCCCTATCGCTATCGAACAACAAAAATGTTATTAACACTTTACAACATGTTGGCAATTAATTAAGCCAAGCGTCCGAAAACCAAAATCCCGATTGGCGGCCACCGCCCCCTTTTCCCGCTTCTCTGCCATCAAGTTCCGTCCCAGACTGTCTAAAAAAAGTATCTGACGGGTTTGAGTTTCAAATGCATAATTGGGAAGACAACAAAGAGCGACCAGCGACGAGCGACGAGCGACTGACGGAGAGAAGAAGATGATATAGGTGTTGAGGCTGCGATGTAGTAACCGACATCAGTTCAAATCTTAAAATTTTTTAGTAGGTATGTATTTCTTTACAAGGCCAACCGGCCAAGCGTCCAAGCGGTTTACTGACTGTTTGGGATCTTGCCTTTTGGTTTTCTGTTTTTGTTATTTTTTACATTTTTGCAATTGGCCTGGCGCGAGAGACGGAGAGACAGGTGACAGACATTAGCATCTCTAAATCTCTTTCTTTGATTTATTTTAACGAGTTTTATATAAGTCTCATCTGCCAGGGCGGCACTAAGCAATTTGCACAGCAAGAAAAAATTATGGTTTCCCGTTTGTAGAGCCGCATAATTGTCCAGCTCAACACTTTTACTTTCCCAGCAGCCACAGCAGCCGCAGCAGCCCAAAAATGAAAAAAGAAAAAGCAATTCGAGAGATAAATTTAAAGGGCCAAACAGGTTTGCAACCATATGATTGAAGCATTTGTAACTTGGGGGGATAGGGGGATCGATCGGTGGCGATCGAAGCTGAGACCCAAACTCGTGTCGCACTTAATGATTTTCGATCATTAAAGAAAAAATTGCTTTGAATGGTGGGGCCAAAGAAAAATCAAACACAGTCGCACGAACCTGCGCAACATTAAAATCAATTTATAGGTCAAGTTGAGCGCAGCCAACAGGGGGATCAAAATCAAAAGAAACGAAGTGTATATGTATCTGTATCTGCAACTGGCTTTCGAAGTTAACATTCAGGTTCAGAGCGCGACTTTTACTCCAGCGGCATCTTGTCTAATATGACAAGGCGATGATGCAACACCCCATGGACCACCACACAGAAACACTCACACATAAGCGATTTGTTAAATGTGTAAACAAATCTTCGGTAAATGGAAAGCAGTAAAGGAAAACACCACAAAATACAACAAAAAATAAATAAAGAAAATAATAAGACAATAAAAACGAGCGTAAAACACCGATTACAAGCTGATCGATGATCAATACCCGGCTGTTGTGGGTCAAGTTGAAAATGCAGCGCGCGTTTTTCAACTTTCAAGCGAATACCAAGCTGCGCGCGACTTGCACGCGATTGAAATCGCTGGCGATTTCTCAATCGAAATTGGTGGGAAAACAAGAGGTAGCAACATGTGCAGCAAAGGCACTTGCCACACCAACAACACATGATATATGTGGGCCTATATAACCAACAGCATTCGTATATGTGTTTGGCCGCAGAGAAGACTTGATTCCGGCCACATTTCAAAGCAACTAAATCGCGTTAATTTGGCAATCGAGTTTGGATGTTGTTCTTGCCGCCAAACCGCTCAGCCGCCCGCCTGTCGTTGGCCCCAAATCCCCTAGTAATTAGTGCAAGACAGTTTTTCCGAGTGTATGTTGTTGCTGCTGCTGCTGCTGCTGTGCCGCCTGCCCCAAGGAAGTTGTGTTGTTGGTCTCGGGGGCGGTTTTACTCCGCTCACTGAATGCAGCAGCGTTTCAGGTTGCAAGTTGTTGAAATTCACACAGAAAGAAATATTAATTATATGTAAATAAAATATATGAAAATCAATTAGGAAATCAATTTTATTTTTATTGAATTAGGTTAAGAGTTAAACAAAATCAGCGATTACGGATAATTTTATTCAGTTTTATAAATGCCAATAATATTAAGTAATCAATTAAAAAGGTTATAAAGAAACCGCCAAAATATTAATTTTGAAAATCATTTTCTTTTAATTTCTTAATTAAAACAAATTTTTCAGTTTTTGGGATATCTTAAATATGAAGGTTTCCACAAGCAGAAAATATTCCAATAATAGAAAATTTTGTCTTGTAAATAAACCATTTTCGTTCAGTGTAAAACAGTATTTGCCGCAACTAAAACACTCAGTTAGTAGTCAAGTGCACAGCTGCAAATACTCCACAGCTTGGCCAAAGGTGCGTAAGTGTAAGTGAGTTCCCCAAATGCCATTTCAAAAGCCTCAATTCAGATATTTTAGCTGATTCATTCTACATTGCGTCTATCAGTCGGCGAATGTTGATTTTGCTCTGTGTGTGTGTGTGTGTGTGTGCATGGCGTTAATGCCTACCAATCAGGTTAGGGGCTTGCATTAAAAAATGGTACCTTACCATCTGGATTCAGGTATTTAATATGCAATTCCAATTCGATCCGAATGACGAACTTTGGTTTTCGTCCCTGCCATTTCCCTGTTCAAAGTTCCCTGCCCTCAATCCCGTAAATCACTAGCAATACAATTAAACAAGCAATGACTTTTAGCTGCTCAATCATTTTACATTCACGTATTTATCAGGTTTTTTCTTCTGTTCACAAATTTAAATTTTGTTTTCGCCACGCAATGTTGATTATTTAATTACTTTGTGTTCGGATTAAATGTTTCGAAAATTGTCTACAAGCGACTGCTTTTTTACCTTTTGGTTTCATTATAAAAATATTAAATGTTGTGATTTTTAATCCTTAAATAATATTTTTATTCCCTTTCAATTAATGTTTAGCCATACTGATACTTAAACTTTATCCATTAGTTAGGGCATTTGAAATCGTATAGCAGTACTTTCTGCCGAAAATATTCTAGGAACGGCACGAAAAGCAACCTTGAAACGAAATTTCATTAGTCCCACCTGAACTCAATCCAATGTAAATTAGTTAAACCCCAAATTCGTTATATTTAGTCGCAGCATGACCTACTAATTAATTTTGCATACACAAATCAATTCATTCAATCGACCCAATTAAAAGCCTCAAATATGTATAAATTAAATGGTTTTAAGAAATGAAGAGTTTAGAAAAACTGCAAAAAAAAAAACACTCAAAAGGCTGTAAAATATGGCAAACTGACGGGCCTGAGTGGAGATTTAAAAGCTGTTATTTTTAGTGTTTTTTAACACCTCTGCCGGCGTATCTTTACTGTCTAATCTCAAAACAGGCCATAATTGAATTTCAAATGACACTTACTTCAATCACGGGCCGATAAGAGTCCATAAATATCGTCATTTCAAAGTACTCTCTTTATGTTTTATCTACAGTGTCTTCCTCTCTTGGCCTGCGTTATCAGTTTTCGGCTGAGAGAGTTGTAAACTATTTTGAATATATTTAACAACAATAACTAAGAAACACGCACGCACTTTTTCAATGTTGAACAATAAACCTTTGCCCAAATGGCATATTAGCAATTGAAGTGGTCAAAAAGGTAGCTAGCTACTCAGCTGAGAAAATCGCGCATACGCCGCGT
This sequence comes from Drosophila eugracilis, assembly GCF_018153835.1. NCBI lineage: Eukaryota > Metazoa > Arthropoda > Insecta > Diptera > Drosophilidae > Drosophila > Drosophila eugracilis. The sequence continues at coordinate 674,087 of NW_024573893.1, read as the reverse complement.
GGTGCCAAACAAACCGAAATAGAGCAACAAATGCACTGCCATCGCCGTCACATGCGGCAAACCTTATCTCACACTCACTTTACTAACAGCTCGCTCCGTTGTACTTACTACCTATATACGCTCTCCCTATTATTATTTTTTTTTACTTTTTTTCTCTTACCAAAAACAGCTGAGTGCCGAGCGGCAGTCAACGATCAAACGACGCCAACGTCGCTAACTGGCTCTCTAATGTGGCTAACTGGCCCACAGGCACTGCAAGCAAATCGGCTGATTAAGGCACATTTTTATTATAATAAGTCAAAGGGGGCTGCGCAGTTTGGCAGCTGGGTGGCAGTGTCTCTAACCAACAATCAACAAACAAAAAACAACCAACTATCAACGGCCAACTGGCCTAGTAAAATTCGCCGCCAGCGTCTTTGCACTTTTCAGTGTCAAAAGAGGCAACACAAAAATGCGGCAAAAGTCCCAGTCGGTCGAAAATAAAATCGAGGTGTAATAATTATTGTGTAAGAGGCCAAAAGGAGAAGAAAACAACTCGAAGATTTGAATAAGTTTCGATTTCTGGGTTGCCTGTTTTTTTTCATTCGATTTTTTTTTTTTTTTTTTTTTTTTGAAATGGTGCAATGCCAGTGATCATTAGCCACCGGCAGCGATGATTGGTTAACCCATCGGGATTTTTTCTTTCTCGAATTTGCAGAGCTGACGCTGAATGAATATGAAAATCACTGGATTTCTACACCCAACAGCAGCAGCAGCATCTGCAATGATGGGCAGAAAGCATAAGTAAGGTGGACGGGACAAAGCGGTTGGCCTGGCCCTGAGGGGCTATCATTTCACTTGCGATCGGATCGCCAGTTATCCCATATCCCCGCTTGAGATTCAAGATTCAAGGTCAGCGCTGCACTGCATTTCCGTGTGAAATGTTGTCGGGCCAGCTCATGAGCTGGTCAAAACCAAAAAGGCAGCCTTCACTTCGCTTGACCGCCAGCCAGTCGTTGATGTTGCTGCTGTGCCGTTGGTGTTGCTGTTGCTTTGTTACGTCTGCGGTGGTAGCAGCAACAGCAGCAGCGTCGAAATAAGTGCAGCACTTGCATTTTCTGTGCTCACTTTTCGCGAAACTCAAGTGCGAATGACTCTAGCAAAACAGAAAACGCTCACGTTTTGAGGCAGAAAGCGGGGGAAAAGCGTCGAAAGGTCTGCGCGGAGTCGGCAAAAATGCATTTGGGAAAGACATTGAAAAAGCATGCTGGCGAATGTGTACTTGAAAATGGAAACCAGTTGCTAGCGTTTGGTTTTTTTCCATTTTCAAAGAAAGCGAATAAGAACCAGGAATGGGTGTTATTGCGAGAAAGATTTCCTCGACGAATAAATTTAAGTTAATTAATTTGTATGGTCATTTGCGGTTATTCATCAAAAAAAAAGGGTTGAAAATTACTTTTATTTTTGTCGTTCTTTTTTTTATTTAATATTTTACTTAATAAAAGAACACACATACAAAAGGCGTGTGCAAAGGGTCATTTGTGAGAATCGATGGAAAGCCCAAGCCAACGAATGTATATTTATTCAGGCTTGCATGTTGGGGTCGTCATCAAAATTACTAGTTTCCAAGCCACTTTAATAAAGGAGGATTTCGGTTGAATCAATTTTCCATTGAGTCACACTTACACTTCGGGAACCCCCTTACTTACCATTTTTTGTAATTTCTTTTTGTATTCGCTGCTTTCAGGCACTAGAATTCGGTTTATCTTGCGATTAAAACAAGGGAACGTATTTTATATATATCCACTTGGCTAATTTACAGAGATTTTCTCGGCTTTGGCATAAGATTTATCACTTTCAGCGCACTATCCTTGTTCGTTTCTTTTTTTTTAGATTTGTCGATTTTCAGAGTTTCTTTTATTTTACACACGCACGCACATCGTTTTATAGGGTTTTTTGGTTTCTACATCACTATTGGGGAAACGGCTGCTGATGCTGCGGCTGCGACTGCTGCGCTGGACTTTACTGGACAACAACTGGACAGCGACTGGGCGAGCTTGGGCCGTTTGCATTCAAATCAAAAACACTGAAATAAGTTTGATTTCACGCTGCCGCTTTACTTTTATACAGACTCGACGCAGAGCGCCGCCGCCGACCGCTCATTTTCGGCGAGCGTGTGAGCCGAAGTCAAAAGCTTTCGGCCAAGTTCTGAGCAACAGGTTGTGGTTACACGGCCGTCATTGGGCTCTCGCTCTATCAGTCGGATCATCATTCGTATTTTAAGCCAGGATGCCACAGTCAGACTGAGAGCGATTATTGGCCCTTTGGAATCGAATTCTGAGTATCGCACCTGCCTTTGCACCCACAACCAAGTGCGGCGCTTAATTAACGCCAATCTAAATAACGGAGCGGGACTTTTCTACCTCGTCCGGGGAGCGATGATTGCACAGTTCAAAGTTCCTGAGAAATATCCGTTAATTAACCAGTGGCCAAGCACGGACTTTCGTATCGGAAAAGTGTGCAAAAAATTATCATATCCACACATATCAAATGGGCATGGAGAGAGCAGAGAAAAGGTCGTCAGCAACTAAGCTAAATCTTTGAATATGTATTTGGCCATAAGCAGATGAAGATGTGGCTGACAAACCAGTTTGTCTCTTGGACTCTTAAATATTTATAATGTCCAAGACTCGGATTTTCTCTGTTTGCCTTCGTGGTGTGTTTAATAAGCGGCCAAAATGCGCCGTGAACTTGTGAAACAAACAAAGCTTCCAAATGCGAAGTGCGGCTACTATGGCTGGGATTATGCAGGCAACCTGTCGTATACTTGACATTTTAGAGGACCTGGCATATGGAGACCTCAAACGTTACGTAGTCGGTTTTTATGTGGGCTAAACAATTAGAATAGGGGTTACTAACCGCATCCGAATCGAACTTTGACAGCTGCTTTATACTGGCGACTATTTACTTGCCCTCAATAGACGATCCTTCTACTACTTTAATTCTGATTTACCTGCTAAAAGTCTCACCATTACCCCACAGTTTCTGGGCGTTTTCGACAAAACCCCAAAGCAATGCAACAAGGCAAACATTTGCATTTTTCGTCTCAAAGTTCGCTGCATGGCCGCAGATCTACAAGATCTTTTTTGCGGAATTCTAACCGAACAACACGTAACTGACCATGTAATCTAGCCGCGCCAAATTAACATGTGCAAACAGTTAGCGGGGGGTGGAAACGATGAATATGTATAAACTGGTGGCCCTTTGCTGATCCCATCTAACAGATCCGACACACGCGTCTTCCATATTGGGGAAAATTTAAATACAACCTTTTCAAGAGCTTTTCTAGTGGCTGTATGACTAGAGGAAAAGTATACGTTATAGTGATCATGTTAGATCAGCATGAAGTTCCCTATATGGACTGTCAAAGGTTAACTGAGAATGTTTCTGAAGATGGAATTGGTTGGTAAAGTTTCCGCTGATTCTAAAATTTTCCATTTGATCATCTATTCTGTTGGTAATATTGTTATTAGCAGCTGTTTGAGTTATTGTTTGGCCACAAGAAAGATAATGAGTTTCTTAGTTAAGATTGCAGTGCACGAAAACGGTTGCTAAAATATTCACAAAAATATTCGTGTCAAACATATACTTTAACATTAGTTTTTAGGTAAGCCACGCCTTGTTTTTAAATTTATGTGAACTTAAAGACGAAATAATTAAGCACTTTATAACCAAAAAAGACCTTGAAATTGCTCAAAAATTTACATCAATGAAAATCAAATCAAAGAGTTAGCCCAATCAGCAAATTACTCATAAATGTAATTAACTTTATAAATTGTACTTTTAGTAAACATTTCTGCATAAAATATCTTAAGCTTCCAAATTGCATTATGCATTCACAAAATTGAAGGAACTTAGTCGCGACTTCAGTATTGATTTCACATGCTCCGTTTATCCCCCTTATGCTGACCATCAATCAGACCGAAATAAGCGTCCACTCGTTGACCGGAACCGTCCGGTTTTTTTTATTTTGGCCCGACGGCGGCCTCTTCCGGTGCTCATCCCCTGGCAGGAGTACAATGACTTTTTGCCGAGGCACTTCTCAGCGTTATGATTTTGTTATTGGGTTTTTGCGAGCACACGCCGCGTATGCTTAATGGCACAACCTTCGGCCCAGAAACATTGACTTCAATTCGGATGAGCCCGGTGACGAACGTAATGATACCACGCAGATGGACCCCGTCCAATTTTGGCATCTGGTGGGTGTCTATCGCCGGCCAAAGCCATTGTTTATTGGGCCAAGCTTAGGAGTGTTTTTTTGACTCCGGTCCAGCTCTTTGTGGCTCTTGTTTTTGGACTCTCGTTAGTATTATTGGCCTTATCCAATCGCTTGGGGATAATAAAAAACCCGAGTTCAAGGTTGCGTCTCTCGTAAAATTACCAAAACGATTAAAGCACGCGTGAAGGGAATAAATTCTACATCAGACTAAGGCTAATGAGCATTCGATAGGATGTGGCCAGTATCATCATCTGGGAAAAGCTGCAGTTGTCTAAGTCCGAGCCAGTCGGGCTGCACCTCCCTGCAGTTGTGCAACATAAGATGATTGATGCGTTGATTTCGCGGTGCCGGGGTCTCAAAAGCCCTCGAAGCCACAAAGGCAGCCGACACGTTGCATTGCAACAGCCGAACACTGCCACAAAGTTGCCTAGAATCTAGAATGTTTAATAAGTATTAACTGTATTAAAATTACCTTTAATGATACTTCTACTTTTTTTATTTCCTATTTCTGTATATTTGAAATGTACTAACGAAAACTTACTTCAAATTCAAAATTTTGATATATTTATATTTGTATATCTCAGTGTTCAGAGTTCATTGTTGTTACTGCTGTTGATTTTTGATTATTAAATAACGGTTAAGTCAAGTGGCATTTTCCGATTCTGCAAATCATTCTCGCCTTTACATTAACGTGGAATTTTTGTCTGAGGCAATGCAATCGAAAGTGTGAAATACCAAAGACAGGCAAGAATAATAAACCGATACACGAGTCATTCTCCTGGCACCCGCCCCCCAATCGAACCCATGATTATAACTCAAACCCGTTCAAGACCTGCCAATTTCGATTTAGCACATGCACACAAACAGAGATGGCCGTACGTTTAGAAAAATATTTAAAACAATAAAGCATCGAATTAACACGGCGACTGGACTTCCCATTCAGCGCCATTTCGATCGAATGCTTTTCGAGCAAGTTCCGACCAAATCGATCAACGGCTAGCTCGATCACCTAAAAATCCAGAGAAGACGCAAACTGATGACGATGGCGAAGCTGATGAAGATGGGGTTTAGTACGCATGTAAAAACAAGAGAGACATTAGAAATTGCGCAAGGCATTCGTGTTTGATCATTGATCGGCCATCGTGAAAATATATCAAGGTCGGCTAGTTGACACAGAAACCAAACGAATCAGCTAACTAACATTAATTGATGGATCTGTGCGTTCCAAGTCGGGCAATTCCAGCTCGGGGAATAATCTGCACTCCGGATTTGCATGAGAAGAGGTGACATTAAGTTTTAAATGAATTTAATTAAGCTATATATTATATGCATTTTATTTATTATTTTCGATTGTCCGAAACGTGTTCTCATTCACATGCTAAGTTTGGTCGTAAAGCGAACGAATAACGGTGAATAAAATGCATTTACGATAATAAATGCGCATTTTGATTATTTATGACCAGTTTGATTTATTTAATTCGAATTGGCGCGAGTGTGGAAACACTGGTTGAAGCCAGGCAAATTATTGGTTTGCGCCTTAGGTAAGACCAGAGTTCCCATACATAAATATTTGGTATGTATAATATAAAATGTTATATTTTAAACGATACTTTTATTCTCCGCACCCCGATATTTTTATTCTGTGCACAAAATTAAAAAATACCCTCCAATAAACTATCGATAGGTTGCAGCAAATTTGTACATGATATCGATGGCATCAACTGAAAACATAACCTATTCAAACTCCTTTCTTTGACTTTAATGAAATATATCTATCTGGACATAAGTATTCCAACAGAAAGCATTAACTTCAATTGTATACAAACGCATTACAATAATTTCAATAGAATATCTTTCTGATTTTGAATTTTGCGGGAAGGTTTTTGGTCTGGGGGAGAGTCGTTCCACCATCTGGTAACACTCGGTCACGTAAATGGAACCCCAAGTGACGATCCACAGATATTACAGCCGGCAGGCCAAGTATGCCGGGTCCATAGAAGCTGATTTGGAACTGTGCATCAAGCACTGTGGTGGGGACGTGGTGCGCATCGAACTGGTGAATCGCCTTCATGGTATCCAACTGCAAGGCAAGTTTCGGCGGTTGCTGCTGCTCCTGTTCCTGGCCATCGCTTACTTCGTGGGGGTATGCGGACTTGGAAGTACCTACATTCGTATCCTGCAACCTCGCATCCTATACCCACTGATTACTTGTGTCTCCGTCGCAATCCTGCTGATCCGTTCCACTTTGAACTTGGTGCAGGCTGAGCGGTTATTCTACAGCTGGGACATGGCCCTGCAGAAGGAGACAGTGCGGTCCTTCGGCAGGGAATCAGTCCTATGCGTCCAGAGGGGACACATTGAGGATATAGTTCTCAACGAAGTCATTGAAGATGTAAGAACTACATATACGTATATCATTGTTTTTGTTAGATTTTGGTATATTATAAGAATACGTCATATCTTAAATCCAAATTTTTATAACAAAGCTCATAAAATATGAAGGATACTTTAAAAAATTCTTCATATTCTAAAACGTTTTATTAGCGCTTTATTTTGATTACTTTTTGTTGAAAATTGTATTTATATAATATTTTTTAGTTGGATGTAAAGTACATGCTGATATTAAGAACGAAAGGGAGCGAGTTTAAGAAACAGCCCATTGTACCATTATTCAATGTAAGTTCCTGCCCTTCTCACTTTGTAAAGTTGTGTAATGTTTATACCCTTTATTCTCAGAGCCAATCTCCATCTTTTGAGTGCCTGCAGCACATATATCGAGTTCTGCATGGATATTGGCTGAACAGTACCAAAGACCGATCGGAGCAGTCCTACAGCAAGGACAAGCAGTCCATTGTGAAATCGTAGTCTTTTACCAAATCGCTGAACTGTTACTTAAATTTTTTAGTAAACAAAGAGACTGCCAATGCTTATTAAAACAAACATACCTGTAATGTGGATGGGGTTCTCTCTTCTTCGACAGGAAGGGGTGGTAACTGAGGAACCTTTAACTCAGTTTTAACTATATTAAAATCAGCTCGAACCTGTGGGAATAATAAATATTTACATACATTGCGAATAGTATTTCGATGCCAAGACCACCTACCAAATTGTTTAATTCTATTCTGAATTTCCTTTTAAGAGTTTCACGGTAAGTCTTCAGGTAGGTGTCCTTATTGCTGTTTATCTCAATCTGAATATTCTGCAGATCCACCAATTGTTGCAGAGTTAGTTCTGCAATTATTGTAAAGTTTAATATTATAATAAAATGGAATTAATCCCGCTTACTTTCCATAGCGTCTATTTTTTGTTTTAAAAATGGTCAGTGTTGAAAAGTGAGGAATGCTTTGGATACGGTGAACCCTCTTTAGTTGCTTCATGCTGAAGCCCGCGGAATCGGTTAAAATAATCTTTTCGATAATCTAATCGATAAGTCTTATTTCAAAAAAACAAGAATTATTACACACGTCGATATTAATGGTACCCATATACCCATATTGTAAGTTTTTAATACAGAGTCATGACTATTATACAACTATAATGCTAAAAATGTGTACAATTTAAATTTCCTCCCTATGTCTTATGCCTCTTTTTAGTTTTAAATTGTTTTTACTTTTAGCAGATGCCTACTGTGCGCCAGTGTTGCACAGCATCTCACTTCACAGCCCTGCCCGCCTGACGTAATTGGCTAGAATCGACTATTTTTGTTTATATCAGCCCGCTCCCCCGCCCCAATCTAAGCGAATGGGAAGCTGCTGCCGCCCGTTTCCGATGACCACGTCTAGTTGCGGAAACTATTAACTCCTCCGCCGACATCCCTCCCAGACCCCTATGAGAAACAACTATTGCTGACGAAAGAACGCCGAAAATCCATTTAAGTGAGTTTCCATCAGCGGAGCTGATCCAAAAATAGTCATATGGGTGTGCCGCACATGGTCGCGGAACTACAATCCGGTTTTTTTTCCATCTTCAGTTCCTTTCCAATATGAATAGATCGGAGCCGATTCCTATTCGGCGGGACCGCTCATTCGACAGCGTACTCAATAGACTACTCCGGATGAGGTCCCAGAACCATGAGAGTTTTCGCGCTGCCATGTACAACTTCCTGATTGCCGCAGGAGTGGCAGCATTTGTTGCCGTCTGCTTCATCCTCGGACCTTTTGTTCGTCCTCTTCTTTGGGCCTTTCTCATGGGCGCCGTGCTCTTCCCATTCAAGCGGCGGCTGGCGGAAAGTGTGAATGGTTGGTTCCAGCGCCTGGAGGAACGCGATTCAAACGTACTGGTATCCATATGCCTATCGCCGCTGGAGGCAACGGAGCACTGCGGCCGCTTGCTGATCGGATGGCTCTGTGAGCACTGGCAACTGCTGCTTGCCGGATGCGGAGTGGCCGGTTGCATCAAGCTCCTGGTTCTGTACGCTCCCAAGGGCTTCCTTCTGGCTCTCTGGCACTGGATATCCTTTTCGCATGGCTTGTTCGTTCAAGTTATCGGATTCCTCAACGTGTATGTGGTATGTAGCTGGATGATTTTTCAATAGTGAGTCATTGATTTGGTTACCAAAGTTTCAAAGTGAACTTAAAAACCGGTCAGAAATTAAGAATTAAGTTGTCTTACAAAACTAGTCTTTAAACTTAAATGAATATTATTATTCCGATGCTCGCATATTTTTGTTTGCCAATAATTTTTTACAATAATGAAAAAGTTTTCCTATTCCGCAGCTCATCTCCCTTGTTGTGGTCTATTTGACTTGCGTTCACTTCTTTTGGAAGCCGGAGAACAGCGCCCATTTTGTGGTCGCTGGTCAGTCTATGTGGATTGCTGTGGCCGGCTATCTGAGCAGCTTTCTTGGTGCCCTTCAGGTGCCGGTTTTCCTGCTGGTTATGGCCTATGTTACAGCGTCTACAGCGTATCACCTTCAGACGTTAGAGGATTCAGGATCCTACCTCCACCGCCTTCAGAAGTTGTTTGACAAAAACGATTTTGAGCGGTCCTTGAGCAATTTCAGCCTTTGCGGCAGGCCAAGCAGTCCCATTAGTCCGGGCTTACAGTCGGATATAGAGGACATTTCATTGAGTGACACTGTAGACTCCACGGACACATTTGATGTCAAGCCGGGAACAGAGTCTGCCAGCCACCAGAGCGATACGTTTTTTAAGCTCCTTTTCTACGCCTGTCTGGGCACATTCCTGTATCGCAACGTGTGGATGTTTATTCTAGCAGCTATTCCAGTATTCCTGCATCTCATCTACACCGTTGGAGCTTATACGGGAATCACTCAGTTTGTTTGCAGCAAGGTCAACGAAGTATACGAGGCACTACGAGTGAGTTTTGAATCATTTTTTGATTAATGTATTTAAATAATTTTATAACTTTTGCAGTCATGGGCCATCGAACACCACTCCGCCGTTCTGCCACTATGTTTGCCCGGTGTTCTGGAACTAAACTACAAGATCAATACTATTGTGCGAGACTCCCTAAAATCCTCCGTGGAATCAGTCACCTCCATTCTAATGATCATCCTTATGTTGCTCATCATCGTGTTTCTGAGTGTGTTCTTTTGCGTGAACATTTACTCGGAGACGATTGAAGTTGCTTACTTGGGCAAGGATCTAATTAACAAGACGATCACAGATCGGCCTGAGCTAATAGATATCTTGCCTGCAAACATGCAATCGTCCATCGAGGATGCTTTAGACAATGCACACCATTATGGGCGTCGTAAAATTGAAACATACATTGATGACTGGCTGGCGGATGCGGACAAGGTACACGCCACCAAACTGAAGGAGCAAATTCTTGACGTGTGGGACAGGCTCATTCAGTACTGGATCGATTTCAACAAAGCGGGTACCTCTTACGGTCCTCGCGTGCCAACGGATGCACTGAAAAGCACATTTGGGGAGATTGTTGATAATCCAGGTAAGATTTTGCTCACCTTACTACGGCTTCTTCTATTCTCTTTTGCCCCGATTTACTAATCAATTTTTTGAGTTCATTTTCGGGTTTTTGCAAGGGTGTTCGAGATTTAGTTGAGTTTCTTTATTAGTTATTCATCCCTTAACACTCGTTTGCGTCTATGAAATAACTCATTCTGTGTTGCATCTGCTAACCAACGGCCGTTTATTTAACCAAGGACATTTTAAAGAGCTAGTTTTAGTGGCAAAACAGGGAATTATCGGCTGGGCGCAGAGCAATACACAGACGATCCTCGAGGTGGCCGAGTCGCTGTGGCACATAATCCGAACCAATCTTTCGATGATCATGGGGGTAACCGGAGAGATTCTATCCCTTGTGCTATCTGGTGGGCAGGCGTGCATTGAATTCATATTAGACATGGTAAGTAAATTATAAATTGGTTTAAGTTACTATTACATTTTTGATATTTTACTCACTAGATAGCTTAGATACTATGCCCTATATTTATCTTCAGTGTATAGATTAATATTTAAACTCTTCTCATTATATTTGAGATATATTTTTTAAAATATATATATGTAATACAACTTACAACTGACAGAATAATATGCTACTTGATGTAGAGTAAACGAACTTTTATTATTAATGTTGATTCAAGCAGCTTGACTGTTCCAAGTAACATTTTTCGATATATTCTATTTTTCTAAAAGGACCATTGCGCAGCTGTTTTGAACAGTCTTAAAATGAAAATAACAAGTATCTAATTTTCTATTATCGTACCTTTTAAGATTGTATTCTTTACGGCGCTGTTCTATCTGCTCTCGAGTAGCCAGGAAAAGTACGCGCCGCTGCAGATCACCAAGTACTTGGGCTATTCCAGTTCGGGCATCAAAATCGCCGATGCTCTGGAAAACTCCATTACCGTGGTACTAGTCTCAATGTTCAGATGTTCCACATTTACGGGCTTGTTCACATGGTTAGTGCACACAGTATTTGGGGCCAGAATAGTATTCCTTCCGTCCGCCTTGGCGGCCATGTTGGCGGCTGCTCCTTTCCTAGGAAGCTACTGGTGTGCGGTGCCAGCCTTTTTGGAGCTCTGGCTAGCCCAAGACCGCTTTTATGCCGGGCTAATACTTTTCCTGCTGCAGTTCTTCGTGCCGTCATCTTTTGAAACTGCCATATATGCGGATCTTAAAGGGTGAGAAAAATCATAATAGGAGACAATACCATTTAATTTATTAAACATACAAATTCAGTGGTGGACATCCCTATCTGAATGGTTTGGCTATAGCTGGCGGCATGTACTGGATCGGTTGGCAGGGAGCAATATTCGGACCACTAATGCTTTGTTTCTTCATTGGTCTTTTCGAGGTGGCCACTTTGGCCATGCGCAGCCATCAAGAGCCCAGGTAACTTAGATTTAAGAACGTGAATATCGATGAATTTTTTTGATTTGCATGCGAAGTATGAAGTTTATCAGACTTGTGCGTCTCAAGGAATGAAGTGAGTGATTTTGTTGGCTTGCTTTGAATAGGTATCTCCCTTCTATATGTGCATTTTAAATTAATGAGTGTTTATAAATGTTTCAGGAACAGTACGGATGAGGAGACGAGGACCACGTGAGTTGGCATGGGACAGAAACTACGAATTTCCTTCTAATACTCGAACTGCAAAATAATATAAGCTGTGTGGCCAAATACCTGACAATCAAAATGAGATTGGCCCAAATTTCATAACCTAGATTTAGGCTGAAGTTTTGTTTCTTAACAATTGTTGATCATTTCTCAGTTCCTGACGTTTTTGTTGGCAATTTGATTATTATTTGTATTAAAATGCTGAAGTATTCAAGATTTCATCGGAATTAGCAACTGAGAAAGGATCTTCGCAATCGATCTTAATGTTTTTACATACAATATGTACCTCGAATTTTTCGTAGTCGCGAATCATTTCCAAAGCCTTTAAGTATCGATATCGTGCTCGCTACTAATTGCTTAATGTAAACTTGTGATTTGTTTAAACTTAGATACAAACTGTGTTGCAAATATATTTCTATACTAACTATAACCTACGATGCATGCTAGCTTTTCTTAATTTGAAAGTTATTTTCCAGACCAACCGCTCATGCGGTCAACGAAGCCGTTAACGACAGAAGAAAAGCGAACGATATCCCTGATGGAAAATCTTTGGATGGGGGAAAACCAGTTGAACTGAAAATCGTGACCAAGACTAAAACATTTCACCTATTGAATGCCAAAGAAAACCATTAATTTACTCGAATTAAAATATTTTATGTCGATATTATTTAACACAGTGGAGTATTAAAATACATATGTTGTCTGTGAAATATTAAAAAACTTAAATAGAATGGTTTTAAAAGATTTACACCATTCATAAATAGTTGCCTTCTTTCCATACTCTGTAGAGTAAAGAAATAAACTTTTTACAATATAAATATGCTGTTTAATTGGTGTACTGATTCTTAAAGGTGAACTCCGGATGCCTTTCCACACTGAAAAAAATCATAATAAGTTTAGAATACACAAATTAAAAGAGTTTAATTTTTATACCCATGGAAGAAGGCGAAGTCGCAGACGCGAATGTTTTTATCCAAGCTGGACAACTTGGCTACCTCCTCGGCTGTTAGTTCAAAGTCAAAGACATCCAAATTCTGCTTAAGACGATCGGGATTCGTACTCTTGGGGATGGCTGATACTCCAGTGTCGATGATCCAGCGGAGCAGTACCTGTGCTGGCGTCTTACCATGGGCGGCGGCAATCTCCTTAACCTCTGGAATGTCCATCAAATCAGGCAAATCCCTTACGATGCCGGCCCCAGCATTAAATTTAGCAATTCCCTTAGAACCCAGTGGAGAGTAGGCAGTCACTGTAATGTTCTCAGACTTGCAAAAGTCCACTAAATCACGCTGCTGCAGGTATACATGATGTTCAATCTGATTGTTGGCCGGTCGGATCTTGCAGTTCTTTAGTAGACGTGCAACCTGATCCTTGCTAAAGTTGGATACACCAATCGATTTGGTGAGGCCCTTCTCTACCAGAGCCTCCATAGCTACCCAGATAGCCGCGTGATTGGTGGTCACGTCAACTTCCATCAGTCCATCCTTGTCAAGCTATAAGATTAGGTCAATATACATATTTATAACATTAAAAATAATTTAAAGCCAACTTACCTTAAAGCTTCCATCTTCGTTGATAAGGATGGTGAAGGGAGTGTGCACCAAATACAAGTCCACATATTCCAGCTGCAGATCTTCCAGTGATTTTTTGATTGTGGGCTCCACTTCGTGGGGGCGGTTGGCTAGAAGCAGAATAAGTTTTTTACTTTTTTATTTCCAATAACATTGTTATACCAAAAAAGATCCCCTCGTCTTAAAACTTATAAGGAATTAATTACAGATTTTAATATAAAGAAGTCAGTTTTAAACAATTTTTTCTAAAAAATCTAGACACATCCCGATGTCACCACTAAAAAAATCTTTATCATTGTGCTCATCAATCATATAAAATATTCATAGTACGAAACATAATAACATAATCTTATCTTATCAACGTGTTTTTTAGAACACCAAAAAACATTGCCAAATATTGTGAAATATTAAAATCTCGAATGTTCTGCAATTTTATATTTAATTGATCGATAGAATTTTTACGGATATGTCAGATTTTTTTTTATCTAACCATAATATGGTTTTATTTACTTACACACAGGTGGCACTTTGGTCACAATGAAAAGCTCCTCGCGCTTGACCTTTCCCGAGTCTAGCCAACGTTTGAGTACTCTTCCGATGGCTTTTTCATTGCGGTAGACTGGCGCCGTATCAATGTGGCGATAACCAGCTTCCAACGCCGCGTCTATGGCAGTTTCAATTTCCTCGTCGGATGCCTGTATTGTGGAGATGCAAATGTGGTTTAGTGGTTGTAATTATGTATGCACAGTATAGTATTAGTATATAATATACTTTTTTGTGGACAAGAGAAAGTCAAACACATTAGCCCAGCTACATATGAATAACGGTTTATTGTTTGTTTTGAAAACCGGTCTGCAGTCAACGGTTGCCAGCACAAACAGATTCTGTTGATTGCAGCGGAAGAGATTTAAATGACATGTCAGCAGTTTTTTAAGGCCGCTTATTGGGTAAAACCAAAACAGTATTAAGAATCCATTAACCATTATCCATTAGTAAGAACAACGTAATTATAAATTATAGAAGTAAGCAAAAAAATCGTGACTATAAATACCTGCCAGGTGCCGATGCCAATCACGGGCATCTTTTCGCCATTGTTAAATGTTAAGAACTTGCTGTTTACCATTTTGGTTTATTTTTTGTGTGACTATGCACTTTTGGTAAACGGTTAAGAGGAGAAACTGCAGTACGACCTGTTGCTTCGTCGATAGGATTGGAATAAAACAAGAATTTACTTCCCATTCACTATGCCGGCCCTCATCCACATAACCACCCAACGCAGTGGGATTAAATGGTTTTCTATGCGCGGTATCACTATTCGATGTTTAAATAAAAAATAATCGAACTTTTGAAAGAAAACCAACTAAGGCTTGTTAGAATCCAATAAATTGTAATAAGAAAGAGGTGATTATTGAATTTAAAGGAGTGCTTTAAAAATATAACTTTAAATTAATAGAAAATATTTGGGTCTAAGATAAATTATACAAATGGATATGTATATTTTAAACACAATTAATTTAATTATTAAATGTGTAGACACTTGAAGTCCTCTGCTTATATTATAAAAAAAATTAAATTTGCTTATTTGCTTTGCATGCTTAGACTTAAAATAAAAATGTGTGTGTTGTGTTTAAATGTTATATCTTATTATCCAACTTCTATCTGCAAAACAATTTTTCATTAATCCAACAACAAAGTAACCATAAATGAGGCAGTGCACAAACAATACAATTTGTAAATTTAGTAAAAATTTACTTAAATCTGAAAAACAAACTAGTCCACCACAATCGAGAAGTTGCTATATGTGAAATCTGAGAGTTCAGTGGTCTCGCCAAAGATGCACTTGTCAATTCGGCTGGTGGGACTGCCGGTATGTTTTAGCCACAGGCGCCTGTAGAAATATGTTCATTACCGAGCATCGAATGATACGTCAACGCCACTTACATGGACTCAAAAGAATGTCTATGCCCTTGAATTTCGCCATTAACCGTGTTTTCTGTGGTGTTCTTGCACCAGCCTCGAATTCCTAGCTTCTGGGCTCTTCGTAAGGTGTACTAAAAAGTTGGAATAGTGTTACAAGTTATATAGTTTCGCCTTGTATTTTGGACACTTGAACCATTTTCTTACCATTCGAAAGGATACGCCTGAGGGTGGTACAAGACTTTCAATTATTGTGATTATTCGTATTCTTAGACGGGCGCACATACCTTGCACTATTCCGAACACTTCAAATTTGCAACTGAACACCGGCTCATCAGTCCGATCCGCGGATCCTCTCTTTTGGAATTCGGAATTGGAAATTCTTCTGGGCTCCTGTTCTCCAGTATTTTCGTTCTTAGAATGTTGTTTGGAGCTCTCCGTTTTATCAGTGGCAGTGGAGTGCGTTGCCTTACGCTTTCCCTCTGTCTGCGTCTCGGTGGAGGTCATTTTACGAAACTTATATTTAAGATATTTACAGCGGTAAACTGTCAAAAAGCAATATATTCATAAAACTCAATCGATATACAGACTTTTCCGGGTCACCGTAAATTTTCAACGGTTATATATTTTTTCATATGCTGGCAGTTTCATTTTAATAAAAATTATAATTAAAAATAATGGCCAAAAATATTCCGTAAGATTTAATATTTTACTTGAAAAAGTTTCTAAAGTTTTTTATCACTACTGTTATCCGATAGCTTTAAGTTTTGTTATCGGTGTTATCGGTTTCGTTTGAACTAGTTCCGACCAGGCTTTGAACAAAACAAAAATTACCTAGAAAATAGTGCAATACGAATATTATTCCGAAACTCCTATTCGCACTATGCATACCCTGTACGCGCTGCTCAAAAACAAGCTAAGCGATGTGCATCCGCTGCACAACATCGATCTGGAGCGGGATGTGGCCTATTTGAAGGCGGTGGTGACCAAGGAGATGGACCTGCAATTCGACGCAAGTGAACTGGGTGAGTGACCCCCTATTTAAACTTATACTGTTGGCCATTGTCTTCATTGTGCTAAGTCATCTGCTGCGCACTTGCAGAGATCATCCATCAAGGACTGGTGCTAGAGGATGCGGACACCCTTAGCCGGACACTGCAGCCTAACTCCGTTATCCATTGCTTCCAAAAGATTAAACGCTACACACCATATGTGCCACCAGCGGCCACAGAGATCAACACGAAGCACATCCAGGAGCTGTTTTCGCTGACTTCGCACCTGCAGATCAGCGTAACTTCTCGGTTTAACATATTGCAAAAGATACTCGCGGAGTATCCGGAATTCAGACGCAATCTGGGTGCCCAGGCCCTGATCCGCGACTCTGTGCTGTTTAACATGCTGCACGAGCCTGAGGTTGTCCAGAATTTGGTCAAGGATTACCCACTCATTTGCGAGGCAGCTCCGTTTATTGTGGACACCATTCGGAAGGAACTGGCCAGAAACAGCTCAGCCACTCAATGTATGAATTTTTTTGTACGATTTTTCTTTCAGATTCCCTAAAAAGTACTTTTTTACATACCTAGTTCAAGAACAGGCTGCGTCGGAGTCGACTACTTCATCAGAGGAAGAGAACTCTCTGGGCGCTGGCAGCAGCAGCAGTGGTGGAAGCAGCAGCACCGCTGTGGCAGCTGCCGCGGCCGCCAACCGTCGGGATGAGATGGCCAACATCCGGCAGATCAGCCGCCAGCAACTTGCCAATGCCCTGGCCAACGTCACCTCGTTCAACTCACTCTCGAATATAGCCCAGAGAAATGCGGACGAGGCACTGCAGGGTGATGACAGACCACGCACCACTTCGGTGCCATTAACAGGTGTTGGAGCTGCAGCAGGAACCGGACCAGGAAACAGCAGTGGAGCCAGTACCAGCGGCTCCATTTCGTCAGAATTGTTCCGAAATGAGCTGGCCCGCGCTTTTCAATCCCTAGCTCAGCAGCAACCCCCTCCTGTGGAGAACATGGAAGTAGAGTCCGGTGGAGCTTCAGTCCCAGAGGCAGTAAGCGCACCATCTACGGATGATGTGGATGACGAAGACAACGCTGGTGACGACAGTGATGTGTTACCTCGCTGTTATCGCCGACATCGGTTCACCGAGCAACTGCGCACCATGGCCGCAATGGGCTTCATCAATCACACTCAAAATGTTGACTATCTTGACCTTTCCGATGGAAATGTCGAACACGCCATTAATCTTCTGATGCTGGGTATGAACTGAGAGGGATATGGATTGACTAAAGAGCCAACCAACTATGCTTAATATACGGACTTATATTTATTCTGCTGCTGAGGATTCTGAAGCATTCAACTCCCAACTTAAGCAAGGAATATCTCACAAGAAATTGTAATAATTAAAAATACATTTAGAGGAGTCATATCGATAAGCTGATTGGGCAAAGGATGCTGGGTGAGGGTATGGGATAAAAGCTGGCCATATCAAAATGTTCCCCTAAATTTAACTAGTTGATTAGATAGTCCAGCGCCTTATCCTTGTTATTGTTGAACTTTAGAAGCGCCGCCGAGATTTTCGATTCGTCAAAGCCTAGGTCCATAAGCTCGCCCAGTGGTATGAGGTGTTCTATAATCTAAATTATAGAGATTTCCAATAATTGTTTCTGTCCAACGTTCCCAAAGAGACTCACCTTTTTATCATCGATGCCGCACAAGCTAACCACCTTCGCGACTCGTTCCAGAGGGAATCCCATGGTACTGATTCGTTGGGCTAACTTCTGTGCCGGTCCAGCCAGCTCCCTGAAAGAGTTCCTGTTCATCGCCGCCTCCATAATAGGCTGCTGCTCCTCGTTGTGGCTGTGCAGGCGATTGCGACGATTTTCTGCCTGCTGCAGCTCGGTCTTCAGCTCACGCAGGATGTCGGGCACGCTCCTCGACTTGGTGGACACCTCGTCCTGAGACTGGCTAAGAGCCAGCACAGAGGAAGGCGCTGGAGGCGCCATCAAATGATTGGGCGTGCCGAATCCATTGACATAGTAATTATTTTGCCGTTGGTAAGTATGTTGCTGCGGGGAGTAGACTGGCTGGTGGCTGTACACCTGCAATGAAAATCATTTATCAGATACAATCTCAGTACATAATTGGTATAAATTAATTTGTTTGATCTAAATAAACGTAAGTTAATAGATGAAATTCCATTTTGAGAATTTAAAGACTTTGATACAATATATAAAGAAATTTATGAAATAATGTTTTCATAATATTAATTTAGTAATTAATAGAATTGTGGATAAAAATTTCCTTTTATTAAGCACTTAAATCGAAATTCGATTTAATTTATCAATTTTTTGGTGCATAAAGAAAGTAACAAATTCCATTCGTAGAATAAATGACTAAAATAAACCATTTGTTCTAACTACTCAATATTGTCCCACCTGGAAGTGTTCCGGTGTGGGCAGCTGCTGCTGGGGGGAAGCGCTGTACATGGGCGTCGAGTATAGAGGCGTTGCTGGAATGTGGCTGGGGTCGCTCCGGCCCTCATCTTCATCACATTGAACATGGAAATTGACGCTGTCTAGCGTCGCTTTGGTCTCCGCCAGGGTGGTCATCGTAAGCTCCACAGGAGCTGGCACTTCCTGATGGGGATGCTCCTCTTTGGGGTGATCTTTCTGCTGTAAATGATCTTCATTTCGTGGATGATTGTTTTGCTGCTGCGTTTGATCCCTGCGCTCTTCTAGCTGGGTCTGGTGCAGCACTTGGGCAAGTATATCCAGATCGTTAATGGTCTTCAACTCGATGTTATCGAAGGGAGTAGAGTTCATGTTATACTCGAAATCCGCGTAGTTCAGTGAGCTATTTCGCTTGTGCAGCGTCTGGGGACTCGCTACTGGAGTGGTGCTAAGAATGGTGGGCTGCAAGATGTTGTGGAAATTGCACACGCTTATTGACTTTGGTTCGTGCGAGGAGTCGCGTGACTCAATTGTGGTTGGAGGGGCATGCTGTTGCTTTTCCTTCCATTCTGCGTCCGTCTTTTCCTCTTCCTCGTCTGATGACAAGTCGTCCGTACTGGGATAGTCGACTGCTCCAAGCATCTCTTTCTGCCTGGCTTCCAGCGCTCTTTGGCGCTCCTCTTTGCGGCGTTCCTGGCGTCTGGTCCGTTCCTCCCGCTGCTGGCAACGCAGCTGGCGCCAGCGTTCCGCCTGACTCACCACCGCCCGCTCCAGCTGACAATCATACTTGTAATCCGGGTGATCCGCATAGAAGTCTTCACGGAACTGCGTCAGACGGTTGAGAGTAGCCTGCGGCAGGTGAAAAACGGCAGGCGGAGGTTTGTAGCGCTCGACTATCTTGACCGGGACATCGTCCATGTTATGCTAGCGCATTCACCTCGAATTTTGTTAATTAAATTGCTACTGCGCGTTTTTCTCTCTGTTCGCTTTTGTTGTCCCCGAGCAGCGATAGGCGATTAGCGATTAACAGACTAATCGGTCACTGCTTATTCTCTAGTTTCTGCGAATCATCGGTATCGATAGGTGTTCTCAACTTATAAGGGGTATGCTGATTTTGCAAATGTATTATACCCGTTAATCGTAGAGTAAAAGGGTATATTAGGTTCGTTGGCAAGTATGAAACAGGTAGAAGGAATCGTTTCCGACCCTATTAATATTACTTGATCAGTATCAAGACCAAATACGATAAGGCCATGTCCGTCTGACCGTCCGTCCGCCCATCTGTCCGTATGAATGCTAAGATCTCAGGAACTATAAAAGATATAAAGTTCCATCCAGCTACGCACACTCTAACGCCCAGAAATCACGAAAACTAAATTCTTCGAAATCCCAGAAACTATTAGAGCTAGAAAGTTGAGATTAAGTACCATTATCAGGCCACACCCACTCTAACGGTCAACAAGCTCGAAAGACGGTTTTTGCATTTTGTAGAAATGCTGATTTCTTGGTAACTTGTTATTTTCCATCTAGCCACGCCCAGTCTAACGCCCACAAAATCCGCAATACCAAAAATGAGAAAATCTCTGGAGCTATAACAGCTAGAAAGTTAGGCTTAGGAATACATATTTTAGAGATGGCAATGCAGCTTGGAATCAGTTTTTATCCGGCCACGCGGAAATCTGTGGCGTCTATAATATTATAATGAATGTCTTCGTTTGACCTTGTATAACATTTATTTTTGGCAAATATCTATCGATTTACCAAAGATTTTTGAAATCGGAACATTTTTCGCTAATTATTAAGAATTTTAGGTTTTAGGTTAGGCTTAGCGCAAGTTTATTGGGATAAGACCGTAACGGGTATCTTGTAGTCGCGGCAATCGACTAATTGCAATTGGTTTTTTAAGGAGTTCGGGATTAGATACGTTCCACTTTCAGGTGAATTCCATGCTTGGTGGACAAAGTGGGACTTCGAGTATCCAAAATCAGGGGGACTTCTGTTTTCTTAGAAATGTCGAACCTAAAGCGACGCAGCAAAGATACCAGGCCAATCTTGGCCTGCATTTTTCCAAAGCGCATACCGATGCAATTGCGGGGCCCGTCTCCAAACGGCAGATAGGAAAATGGATGACGGGAGTTGACTTCTTCCAGCTCGAAACGGCTGGGATCAAAGCGTTCGGGATCCGGATATATGTCAGCATCGTGGTGAATGTTGTGCACAGGTATCAGGGCAGAAGTTCCCTTCTCAATGACAATATCTGTATTGGGAACCTTGTAGCTCTGATTGCATTCACGAATAATTTGTGAAAGAACAGGATGTTTCCTCAGTGTTTCTGTCACGGAATAACTGAGTTCTGATTTTTATATAAACCAATAAAAATGTTACTTACCAGCCACCACCTGTTCTAAATATGTCATTTTGGCTAGGGTGTCGTACGATATCTCTTCTCCTTCAAGAACACTCTCAATCTCCTCTCTGACTTGATCCTGAATATCCTGATTTAAAGCTAGTTCGTATAAACAGAAAGCCATCGTACTCGACGAGGTCTCGAATCCAGCGATGAAAAATACAAATGATTGGGCTGCCATTTGCTCGAGGGTCAGACCCTTTGATAGGTCAATACCCTTACCTTTATTGGCCGCCTCTTCGTTTTCGGCACGGAGCTCTATTAACTGATCTATAAAATCGTTCCGCTTTACTCCACTTTTTAGGCGATATTCTACGGTGTTTTTCACTGCTGCCATGAAAAAATTGGTGAGATCATCAGGTAATACCTTCATTCGCAATTTTTTGGCCAATTTGGTATTGGTGAAGATGAACGCTTGCACCAACATTGAGTGACGCGGTCTAGTGAACATCATAGCTCCTTTGGTACGAAACTCGGAATTGGGATCTTTGAGACTATAGCATTCCAGCCCAAAGGCACATGAACCAATGACATCCGTTGTGAAACGGGCACAGAGGTCCTTTATTTCCACGTCCCCATCGTCCACCTTGGCGGCACTCACTGACTTATCCATGGCATCCGTCAGGTGGCGACCCACCTCTACAACCACACCTGACATTTGCTTGATTTTTCCAGAGCTGAAAACAGGAGTAAGCTTTTGCCTCATCGATCGCCACTCTTGACCCTCCAATGTGAGTAAATGGCCCGTCAAAGGATCATCACGAACATTGTTGAAAACGCCCCGATCTTGAAAGTGATGGAAGTCCTTAATAAGAATTTCTTTGATAAGATTCGGATCGATTATTAAGGCAGTTCGCTTGAAGAACAAGAACATTCCGGCCAAGGGGGTCTTTCCCTTAAATTTGTTGTAGATCCTTTGGTTGACGTCCCGTAAATTATATTTAGTACCCAAGCCCAGCATGTTGCCAATTAGTGGCAAAGGGGGCTCATAGGGGACCCCCTTTCGGGCCCAGTAGGTATAGGTATTGTGGTAAAAACTATAGGCCAAAAAAAAGGTCACTCCGAGAAGGGCTAGTATTAATAACATTGTTATTTATTATTTTTCAAATGGCGAGACCACTTAGATTGATTAATGGTTTTCTTAAGATTTATTTTATTTCTTCTGATTTTCGCTGTTGGAGTATTACTGTTGTTCTAAATTACACAATATTTTCGATCCAGTGATCTTGAAAAGTTAAACCGTATCTCCAAGTTAAGTACATTATCGTATCATATATTTTAAGTACATTAATTTATATACATTTTTCATCTTGCACACTCTTTATCACCTAGCACATTTGAAAGTCTTAAACAAAATTTGAATACTATAGATAAACCGTTTTTTGTTTTGTTTTTATTTTATTGATTAATTTTCTTTAATGCCGATTATGCTTTAATGCTTTAATTAACGCTCAATAAAAAAAGTATATGTATCTATGAGGAGAATGCCTTGATATTGATAGGAACTGTTTAAGGATGTTCACATTAGTTATTAATATTATTTTGAATCAGACCTACCATATTCTGGTTTTTAAAGGATCAAGAGTATTAACGCACTGATTATATACGATATTGTCCAAAACCTTTTTATGGTTAAAAATCTGGAGCAATGTAGCAATCTTTTCAGTATCTACCATCTTGAAAAAAGAATGCTGAAGTGTTAAATGTTCCAACACTCCTAACCATTGTTCTTCTGGACAGGGTTTCAACTGTCCTCATAAGGATCGTAAATTTGATTTGGACTTAATGGTATTTTCAAGCTTAAGCTCCAAATAGATATACCTATTGGTATATATACATATTAAAAGCCAAAATCTAAAGGCATTAAAGAATTGAAGAAAACGTTGTTTCGTTATATTTTTAAATTTTAAATTTAAATTTCTTACAAAAACAATAGACCCTCCATTTACTTTTGTTTCTAATTACTTTTAATAATTGTTAAGTTTCCAGTGATATAAATTTAAAATATATCTCTTAATTAATAATCTAGACCATTCCTAATTGCCCGCCATAAATGTTATCGATAGTTTTAGGCCAGTCTTAGTCCATCACTAAACACCCTGCCAATAAAAACCAAACAAACCGTGCAATGGACGATGTGGGGGATCTATGGATAAACCAGCAGCAACTGATGGCCGAGATCTCCACCCTGCTGCAGACCACCGCGGAATCCAGTGATGAAAATGCTCTGCAGCTGAATCAGGAGCTTCAGCGCCGCCTTTTGCAGGTCAGGTCTAAGATTCTGACAATATTGCAAATAGTTAGAGCCCGCTTCGACCGGAATGAGGACATCCTTGTTCGGCGCCTGCGACCACGTACTCAATTTAGCCCAGATTCCTTCAATCTGAGCGGGGCGATTCTGCGCAAGGGTACGTTCCGCTTTAAGGGCAATCTCTTCTTCCGGGACATAGACGGCCGGAGTTGTCCCAACAACGAGGACTACGAGACGCGTTGTCATACTGAGATGTTTCCCACAGACTTCGACATGCACTCCCGCCATGTTTGGACATTGCTGGATAAGAAAAACGTGATAATGGGAATTAAGCAACAGGTAAGCGGCTCATTCAATATTTGAAATTCTGAACTGGGTATCCAGCCGAATTAACGATTAATGCTGAAGCTTGATCATCACACCAACGGGTAATTATACATGTTTCCATGTATCAACTTATTTTAAATTAAACTTTTATATAAAGTAATGTTTTCCTAAAGTTTTAAGATTTATTTTAAATCGGATTCACATTATATGTTTTTTTCTTGCTGGCCACATATCTGTTTAAAATATTCCAAGTCTGTAATTTCAATAGAATAGGCTTTGTTTTGGTTTAGATGTACTAGATCCTGTAAGATCATTGGGTGGCGGGCAGTATTTATTAAACGATAGCCTTGAAATCTAAAGTAGAGAAGAGATGAGAACGTGTTGAAAAATTAAACTGAATAAGAATCTACCTATTCGGTAAAAGTGAATTCAGCTCATCGCGTTGGACCTGGCGTCCAAGCCAGGGACAAACGACTAGTAGTTCAAAATTAAATCCACAATAGTAGTTGAAAAAAGATTTCATAATCGAACGAGCCTCTCCTTCGTTCAATGGGATTGGTGTCATATCGAAATGAGACAAACCCAAATTTTTATAATTGGTTATCCAAGCTAAATTTAGGACATATAAGTGTATTAGACGATCGTTTTTCATCAAGTCGTGTAGTGACTTACGGAAAATGTTTGGTGAAAGACCAAATTGCAAATCGAAGATGCTTGGTAGTTTATGATGAACTTGAAGAAAATATATTACCATTAATATATGTATATGGGCCCGAAATTTGCGAATCTGATATCTGTGGGACAAGCCTCGAAGATATATTACCATGTATCGAGCTATAGAAGACAAAGATTGTTAACTACTTACATATGTATGTGTTTGAGATGAAATACCTACCTATGGGCTGCAAACTAAAAATATACTTTACCAGCTGGTTCTGATCATAAGTCATCTTCGTCGAAAAACTTATGTCACAACGGATATTCAAAGCTTTGTGCCGAACAATTACTAAAGGAAGTCTGCCACTGGTTTTGCGAATAAAAGCCCACTTCGAAGAATTCCTTTTGATAGCCTCGACAACTTTCACCTGATTTTGAAAATCATCCTTGGACGGCTTCTCGCTGTATAAACCACTACCTTGTAAAATAAAAATAAAAAACACTCGTTGAGAGCTACATACATACATACATATGAAGCTAGTATCTACATACCAATGCTCAAGTACAAATCCAAATCTGAATGTTCAACACCGACACCCATAACTCGGGACCCAAATGCATAAATCTGGACTCTGGGAAAAATGGAATGTAAAGCCATCTCCAGATCGATTATTATACCATTGTCTTTGTTACTGATGTTTTCTGCTTTGTCGGCTTTGAGCACATCCGCCTTAAGGATATTCCAAAAATCAGACACATCTTTGTTACAGAAGAAACAAAAAAGGTTAAAAACTATTAAAAACAAGCGAGTCTGGATAATCTTACCGGTATCCATTTGTAGATGCCTCTTAATATGTAGTAGCACAAGAATATTTCTGGAAAGTACAATTCTAAGCTAACGCAAAGTGTGACCAAAAAACAATAAATCAAATTGTCTTAAATTATTTTACACGGAAGGTTGCCTTATTTTTGATAAGGGCTAACCCCTAATCATATTTTCGTTTTTATTTGTGAATCTTTGTTGCATAAAGTATATGTTTTCTTGATCAGGGTCAATAGCCAAGTTTATTTAGCTATGATCGTCTATCCTGTAAAAGAATGTTTGAAATATGCTAGAATGCAGATTCCGCAAAAAGCTTGTATAGCGCAAGTTTAGCTAGTTCAGCAACCTGGCACGCTCACAAACGGTGAGAAACTATGGCGTCTTCAATATCAATTTTGATGGTTTGGATTGAGTATAAATATATTTTCTTATATACTTTCTTTGTCAATACCTATTGATTTATAAAATGGGAACATCATTTTAAAAGTTATTAATAAGGTTTTTAGGGCTTCCAGTAAACCCATCTTTTACGGGCTTAACAAAGGATGGCACCAGTAAATTCAATAAATTTCCCGTAAAAATATTCGAATGTTTATTTTTAAAATGGTTAATATAGTAAGGGGTATTCATTAACCTGTAGTATTTAGTACTTATGTATATAAACTTTTTTATTTAAATCGGTAGTTACTTGACTACAACGCCCAGAAGATGGACATAATACCCAGTGCCAGTTTAAAGCGGAAGCCAACCGAGCGACATCTTAACTCGCTAGCCTCTCTACTGACTACGGTGGATAGCGGCTTCAGGATTGATTGGAACCAGATCAGCACCCTGGATTTGGAATTTCGGCACTCTCCTTATAGTTGTGAAG
Organism: Drosophila eugracilis; assembly: GCF_018153835.1. Lineage (NCBI taxonomy): Eukaryota > Metazoa > Arthropoda > Insecta > Diptera > Drosophilidae > Drosophila > Drosophila eugracilis. The sequence continues at coordinate 648,003 of NW_024573893.1, read as the reverse complement.
CCATGTGGCAAGTCTATCTGAGTCCCGATATAAATCGTGACGATTGGTCGCCCGACGAGGATGAGGCTCTGCTAGCGGCGGCCTCTGCCAACCGAATGCAGAACTGGGAACTAATAGCATCGTCCCTAGACCGGCGCTCCGACTACCAGTGCTTCGTCCGCTTTAATACCGCTCTTCGTCATCTTGTGGAGCCAAGAACGAGCTATCGCTGGAGCGACGAGGACAACGAGAGGCTCCGTGATCTGGCTGAGAAAAATACAGCAAATGGCGTAATTAATTGGAAAAAGGTAGTGGAATATTTCCCGGGCAAGTCCAAGTCAACACTGATTGGCCGTTACTACTACGTGCTTCATCCCAGCATTAGCCATGGTGGGTATTTTATAAATACTTACAAAAAATTCAAATAGGCAAATCCTACTTTCCTGTAATTACTTTCATTCTTATTGTGCAGATCCTTTTACTACTAAAGAGGACATGATGTTGTTTGCCGCCGTAGAGGAGTACAATGGCAAGTTTCACTGTTTCCCGAGAACGCTCTTTCCAAACCGATCGTTGGCACAGCTACGGACGCGTTACCACAATGTGCTCTCACAACGCAACAAGACTGACTCTTGGTCGGTTCAGGACGACAACCGACTTATGAGCTTTGTAACCCAGTACGGGCCTTCTCAGTGGCTGAATTGCGCTGCGTTTTTGGGTAATCACTCGCGTACCAGCTGTCGAACGCGCTATTTGGTAATCAAGAAATTTATGGAACAGAATCTGAATGCAAAAGTAGAAGATTTGCCCCGACGCCGGCTGAGGAAAATGTCGGTTGTCAATTCGGACAATTGGGCGCAGCATTTGCAAGAATGGCAGGAAGACCCCGAGTCATTGATGACAGCTCAAAGGACAAAAAGATCACAAGTGCGAGAACCCAGAGCGAAAAAGGCTAGGACTGAGCGAAAAGAAGACAATTCTACTCTGCTTTCAAAAGTCGACATTGAGTTCATAGAATTCTTTAAGTACAGCTATAAATTGCCGTTGACAATTCCGACAATATTCCCAATTCCAAAAGACGTTTACAACCTCGCGCACGTGGTCAGGGCTCTCGCATATAAGCCACCAATCCGTCCCTCGCTCTTACAAACAATCTCAATGCCGAATAAACTGATTAAAAGCTATAATATCATGATGAGAAACCTGCCGGATGAGAATTGTGATTTAAAGAGCCCACTGCTGCCGCCAAATTGGTCTACGATGATGGGGTTCCGGGCCATGTGCATTCTATCCGGAGATTCCCGTAAAAATGATTCGAAAGCCAAGGATTTTGTCTATGATGAATCTGCACCGCCCATTCAACTTTTCCGTCAGCGGTTGCGAGCGCTCTTCTACCGCACGACACTTCTCAGCCGGCTAGAGTCGCAGCTCTTTTTAGATTTACCCGCAGCCTTAGTGTCTATGCCACGACCCTCACCAGATTATGCCAAAATGGGTACCAATATAAGCTTGCTCGATCACGAACCGGAACCAAAGAACAATTTAAAATCTGAGCCCCTCAGAGAGGACGAAATTATAAATACAGTCAAGCTAGAGGTGGAGATGGAGTATATAGTTCCTTAGAAATAGATAAGCAATGTTAAGTGTTAAGCTTTATAAGTTTTTATTTTTAATTTATATCGCGTTGTATAATAATTCATTACAATAGCTAACAAATAATTTATAAACTTGTAGGTACTTTCATTGTGTTTCACATACAGCAAAATCAAATGCTTGACCGCAGGCGTACCCTAGCGATGTACATTAGAGTGGCTCGAGTTTCTGAATGTAATATTAAAAAATTATTGCTTCGGACACTAAAGGTTACATTGTACATTTAATCTTTTACACTGAATAAATGTCTTTGTCTTTTAAAATGTTTAAAGTCGTTGAGTGATTTTCTGAAAGCTGCTCAAAATAAATATTCATTTCTTGCGTGTTAAGAACCGTTTTAAAAGAAAACCTTTATACCAGATGTCAAATTAGCCCAGAATTGTCGAAACATTAAATCCAGATTCACAATTAATGTCTAAAGAACCGATCCATCCTATTGTACATGCGGTAACGAATCATTGCAAAGCATTTTTCGATAGCACTAGCGGGTTGTGGACTACTTTGTTTGATTTCCCGGTGGAACCACTCATTGGAAGTTACTGAAGTCCGTCTTCAGCTTAATTGTAGGCTTCTGTGGCTTGGCCAGCAGGTTCCGTCGCGCCTCGGTTGCTTTTTGGGCAATGTTTATGGACTGCTGTTGGCTTCGAATAGCCGCTTCTAGTTTCTGTCGCAGCTCCGGTTTTTGGCCCATTAGGGCCTTGAACTCCTGCGGATATTTGGGACCGATTTTCAGTAGCCACTGTAGCGCCTGGTCGTGCAACTGCCTTTGGTACTTGGGCAGCGTACGCAGTCGACTTGTCTCAGCTAGGAATCCAATGAGCACGGGCACCAACAGAGTTAGCATTTGTATGTCTGTGAAAAGGAGGCGAGGTAATTATTAACATTTAATGCTTATTGCAGAAGACACTGAACACCCATTCACAGATATGGACACAGTGCTGTATCCAGTTACATTTTACTTTATACGTGCAACATTAAAAGCGTGATTTTTTCGTTAGGCATCTAAAACTAATCGTTCAGCTATTCTATGGATTTGTGCATTGAAAAACATTGAGTGTGCATAAACGGGGCATTTCAAAACTGCAAGACAGTAAACACATCTGAGAATAAAATTTATAATTACTGGATACTTTAATTATTTAAGATGAGGTTGGTAGTTAATGTTTATAGAAAATATACAATATAAACTTTTAAATTTTAAGTTAAACTGTCTTATATTTCTGAAACGCTTTGTCGACATGGAACGTGAATTTTTGATCAAGCTCTTCTATTTACCTTGTAGCAAGTTCATGTTTCCTAACGGTTTATTTTGTTTTTTGTTTAAATAAGTGTTTTATAAATGATTTGTGAGTTGATTAGAAGAGAAGACAGAGAAAAGAGCAAATATATAATAACGTATTTCCTTTTCTTGTCTCAAAAGTGTGCAGTTCTTAATAAATGTTACTCAATCAATAATTTGGCTGCGTTCGAAGAGACATTTGAGGAAAATAGATTCAGATGGCAGAACAGCCTAATGCAGAGAATGCAGAGCTATGTAAATGTTAGGTTTTGAAAAGGAGTGTCAACTAGAAAGGCAGGAATAGGGGTATCGCTATAAACTATATTCTAAAAAGGGGTACTCCTGCACAAAAATTGTGATGAGAAATAAGAATAATATTTTGACCTATTTTAGGATGAATGGTATATAAAAACCTTTTGGGCAAACCTTTTTTTTCTGAAACTAAATTTTATAAAATTATATCCTTTGCAACCATATAAAAGTTAAACAACCGATTCAAAGAAAATAACTAAGTAGGAATAACTGAATAAACCAATTGTTTTTTGCTATAGTTAGTATATGAACTCCCAAATTCATCCCGGAAGACACCCACAGGAGTACCCCGAAATTTAAAGATCAAACAAAAAGATTTTTAATTTAACCTTGAATACATGAATACTTACGATGTTGTGGCTCCGACAGGTCAATCAGTTGCTCCACGGTAACAATGCTTTCGAGTGTGACCTGCAGCTCCAGCTCGCTAGTGGGCACCTTGCTGGACTCCGCATACAATGACTCGATCATCCGAGGCGCAAGAGCGTGGATGTAGGGAGTAGCTGTTTTCAGCTCCGCTTGCGCGAAGATCGATCTCGTGGTCTCGATGCAGCGCAGCTTCACGGAAAGGTGTTCCGACTGCAGGCACTGCCGAAAGTGATTGATGCAGGGATATTGCAGCGAGGGCGTGGCCACAACAGAAGCTGGGGTGTGAAGGATGAAAACAGTAATAGCTAACAGCATAGTAACCTCGTCGACTTTTCTCTCCTCGTTATCTCCAGCTGTTTTTGTGAGATCCACAATAGTGGCCAGAGCACTCTGAAGCAACTGCTGCCATTCATCAGATGTTTCCTCTACTTTGGCCCACTTGTGGACGCAAACGGATCGCAAGCACTGCAGGGCAGATTTTACAGCACTTGTATTTGCCAATATGGTACTATCTATGGCCGATTTGTTGGCAATTTCCTTAACGATACTGGTAGTCATATACAGGACGGTGGGCAGGATTGCTAGGGCACCTTTAGGAGTACACAGATCCAACAATTGTTCAACACATTGCAGTCCACTGGCCACCAGCAGGCCGTTATCATCACCCAGAACCGAAAAGAAGGAGGAGCCGGTGGCCATTTTCGCATAAGCAAAGTCCAGTTGCAAGCCAGAGCCACCTGCTCCCTGTCTTGTGGGATTCATTGTAGGTATTTGGCGGACAAACAGGCATAGGCAAACCTCTAGGACGGCGTATACATGAGAGCTTCCTGGTTGCATGGAGTCATCTTCTCCTAGCCGCTCTCCACCTTTTCCGTCTTCAGAATTTGCATTATCATCCCTTTTCCTTTCCAAATCTTCCCTCGCAGCGCGAATAGTTTGCTTTAAAATTTCCACGCACAGCAGTTGCACCAGCAACTCGTCTCTCGTCAAGATCTGACGGTGTAGAACGTGACAGAGTTCAATAGTTAGGGCTCGATCCTTGACCAATTGCCTCCTTGCCCAATCCGAATCGAAGATGCTATGCAGCGACCGTAGACAACTCACAATATTCCTTGGTCTTTCAGAACTTCTCATGCTGCAGAGGGCTTCCATGCATATGCCAAAGATCATGTGGAAACGATCCGCTGACAGAGAACCGTGCGTGATCTGGTTATTGTTAGATTCCGCTGTCGTTTCACTTGTATCTTGATGGCGGGCAAACCCCTCATCTCTCAACCAAAGGGCAGAGGCGTAGAGGATTGGTGGCCAACTGGTCATGTAGTGCGGTTTTGATGAATTAATTGTATCCGTAGTGTAGAAAGCGCCTCCGTCGTGAGGGAGTTGGGACTGGAATTCCGCCGGGAGTAGGAGCAATGCGTGATCCTTCATGGCACTAAGCCAGTGAGTAGATAGATTGTGTAGCTCTGGTTGTACTAATCCAAGAAGACTGTCTCCACGACTGTCAGGGACATCCTCATCCGTTTCCAGATTATTCAGGGATGGTACGCCAGATTGTTGAGACTGGAGATTCAGGAGGGAAGCTGGAGCCTTTCCATTTCCTAACATTGCCACAATGTAGACTTCAGCCCAGGCCTTTAAAATGCTTAACTTCTCCAAAGTGGCCATTGATTCGTTATACAACTGAGTGCTATTGGTTTTTGTAGAAAGCTTACTAAGTGAACTCACAAGCAACTGGTGAACTCTTCTTAGATCTCCAATATCGCGAGCCACCCCAGAGCCAATCCAAGCTGAGCATACTTCACAAGCGGCAGCCGTAACATGGGAAGGAGTATCTTGCGCAAATGCCGGACGCAAAGCGGCTCCCACCTGGGCCTGGAACTGTTCCAATAGGAGATGACCAGGAAATTCCGGTTCTGGAACGTTAGCAAATCTATCAATAATTTCCTGCAGAGTGCGCAAACCTTCCAATCTCAGTTGGTCAGAATCGGATGTGGCTGCCATGAAGGACATTCGAATTAGTTCTGCCAAATGGAGAATAAGATAATCTCCGCGGGAGCGAATAAGTTGCTGTTCCTTGGCCTGCAGGAGATCGAAGTGCACAGAGCTAGCAGCCTCGCAGCTAGCAATGATCCGGCGGACACACTGAGCGGCGAAAACACGAGTAGGCCACCTTGGTTGCACTGCCGGATGGGTGGAAGTGTTCTCCTCTGCTCGGTATTCTGTTACATCATCAGCATACTCCTCCTCCTCGTCTTCTTCCTCATCTTCACCGCCAGCATCCTTTCCCTTGCCTTGTTCTCCGCCAGCAGGATCATCGTTTAGTCCCCCTTCCACAGCTACAGTTAAAACATTTTTGCAGAGACTTAACCAGGAACTCAGATTGTCTGCAGCTAGCATTTGCAACATTGAAGTAAGTGTGTCGTGAATGTTCTTAAGCATCTCTGCATCCGTTTCGGTGTCCAGTAGAGAGAAGAGCAACCCTGGAAGGCCATACTCGGTGATTATCAAATCTGGAAGTTGTTCAGCGTTAATAGTTAAAGCCAGGTCACACACTTCCTTAGCTTCCCGATGAGCTAACTGCCGGAGACAGGAAACGGCGGCCTTGCGAAGTATGAAATAGTTACAGGCCAACATTCCAACCAACGTGGGCACCAGCTCCTCCAATTGCAGGGATTTACTGGCAAACAGATGTAACTGCTGCAGGCAACCAATAGCCTCTGCTTGCACTAGAGGATCAGCGTGGGCTTGAAGAAGAGCCGCTGAGGAGAGGAAGGATCCTCTCATGCTGGCTACTGCTCCACCACCGCCTTGTAACTCTGGTCCAACGGTGGTGATCAAAGCATTTACTACTCGCCCTACACACTGATGTACATCTACATGGGCATGAGGTACGGTAAGGAGGAGTTTTAGGCAAAGTGTCAAAGTGGCCTCCACATAGCCACGGAACATGGGTCCTCCAGAATCGGCAATCTGCGCCAAGGCATAAAGCGACCATGCTTGCACCACAGGAGATGCACTATCTTGACCCAAGGCCAGCAAGATGGATACACTGGTGCTAAGATGCTGCGACGAACCCATGCCACCCACATAGCGATGCAGACAGCCCAGGGCGTGCGAATGACCAGTTCTTGTGACGACATCTCTTGCAGATTTTAATTTATCGAAGCTATTTTGGGCCAATTCCGCGGTGAAATGAGAATCTCCCACCACTTGGGCTAATCTTCCCAAAGCCTCTCCAGCCGCACATCGTATAGTAGAATTGGCACTTGTCAATGAAGCAACTACTAATGCTGTGGCGCTCTTTCTTACATCCTCCTGACCCAAACTACTCTTGCTATCTGTCAGATTCTTTAGAGCACATAGCAGAGCCGTAAATATGTTCATTTGGACGGCTTCTTGGCGACTGCTCTTGGCCTGGCGGATACACTCAGCAAAGTGCTCCAGCATTTGTAACCTATGCTTGTTGGCCACCTTGGGGAAAATGGTTCCGTACAGAGTCACTGCCATATCGATAACTGCCACGCCGAGGGGCAATGGTCCTGGACACTGCTGAGCCTTGCTTATCAGCTGGATGTTGTTTGCTCCACAACTGATTCCACCGGAAGATGTTGCTGATGGACCTACAGTGCTGGATCCACTGCCCTGGGCAGACCAACTGGGACGGTACAGACAGCACGGATCATGCTCTAATGCGCCAGATCCAGCGGCACTATTTGGTTGCAACTAAAAAGTAGATTTAGAGTTGCGAGTTACTCAAAAAATATTATGAAAATTCGCTAAAAATAAAGTAATAATAAAAACAAAAACAAAATGAGGTAGGAAAGAGCTGAGAGAATCCAAATCGTCATGCAAATTTAAAAAAAAAACACATTTTTAATTAAAATTTAAATTATGAAAATATAAATATTTCTAGATTTTCAATAAGAATATACGTGAAAAGTAATGAATATCATGTGGCTTTTTTAAAGCATATTTACGGATTTTAAAAGCACCGTAATAATTTTATATTAACTAAGCAAAAACGATCTTTGAAGAACTAAAACTGCCAGCAATTATTTCACACCACTTACATGCTCGCCATCGACTTTGCGATTGGGTTCCATCTTTGGAAATGCACAATTATACAGAGAAAGGGTAGAGAAAACAGTGAAAAGGGTTTCAAGGAAAGACAGTTGTTTTAGAGGTCACACACACTCATAGAAAAGTAGATAAAACCAATATATTCAGAATGTAACCCACCTGATCCTCGATGGTGCGATGGTTAGTTTCCTGCAGCCAAGTGCCCAAGATTATAGAATCGTCGCCATGACAGAGTGTCCTCAGCAGTGAGTTAGTTGTATTGGCTGCGTTATCCGAAAGGGTGAACTCCGAAACGAGCATGCGAAGAAGATGCGTATAGGAGGCTTCCAGGGCATTTGCCGGCAGAAGAGTAAGTGTTTCGAAAAGACGCAACCGCACCATGGCGGCCGGAGCCTTTAGCTGGGTACCATAGCTCTTCAAGACAGAGGCCAAGCTGGAAAGAAGTCAGAAACGGATTAATAAACTTAAAAATTGGACACTGTACTGCTCTGTTGGCGTTACAGGAGGAATAGGTAATATCACTTACTTGACCAGCATAGCCAGTGCGCTCTCAATTGGCGTGAGCAGCCGTCTGGTAATGTCTTCGTTTAGTAGATCCGGGCAATTAAGCAGGAAGCTGTGCATTACGGACAGAGCTCCAGCTCTGCCCTCCAGCGTAACTTGCCAGGTGAAGGCATCGCCACGGGCCTTTTCCGATTCCAGCTCTTTGTTGGATCGTGGGAACGAATTACGCCACAGTAGCAGCATCCGCGGAAGCAAACCCTTGACTACTGGAGATCCTAATGTCATAATGGCTCCTATCAATAGCCAACCGGCCTGGGTGCGATGCAGCGACATGCGGCTATTTTGGGAAGCCGATCTCAGAAGTTCCTCCGCACAGTTAAACACGACTTTGCCCTTTGTATGGGGTATGCCCAAAGGTGAGTATCGAATGCTTCCCAAAATGGCCGCTAAAGCGCAGCTATATCCGGCAATAGCTTCAGGTGAGGATCGCATCTGCTCGATGGACTCCACAAAGCGATCAATCAATGGCGTGATTTGCCCAGGAACAGCCACACATGCACAACGCAAGCACCAAGCGGCAGCCAAGCGAGCAGCAGCACAGGGATGCACCAAAACTGCACAGGTAGCATCGATGGCTTGCAGGGACTGATCTCCCAACAAGTTCTGGGCCGTGGTTCCTAATCCAATGAGCAGGGAACTCAATTCCTGAAGTGCACACACTAACAAATGCTGACTGAACAATGTCTCCTGATTGGAATCCTTTGCGTTCTCGGGGTTAAAGTCAATGGAATTCATCTGTTTGGCCACCAAGTGGATCAGCTCTTTACAAGCGGCGCTCTGCGCCTTTTCGCCTAGCATCTTGCCAATTGTTGAGCGGAGAATGAAGTTGATGCACTTTCTCGAGTACACTGCATCCACGTGTGAACAGGCCGCCTTGGGATTGGCCACCAAATCCAGGACATGTGCCAGAAAAACGCTCAACTGTCGCTCCAACCAAACGCTGCCCATGAATTGCACAAAGACCACATATGCATGGGTTACACCCACACGAACTTCTCGGTTGACTCCTGAGCTGCCTTTAATAATCTCTCCGGTACCCTTTAAAAAAGATGCTCCTCCGCGCAGGAATCCCGACATAAGGATTCCCAGTGCTTCGTCCAAGGAAACCAAACGTTGCGTTGCTCCCTTGGCCGCATGTAAAGCCAGCGCTTGACCTTGTTTCTTTTTACCCGTTGCGGCCTCGGCCAGTTGCTGGGTGTATGCCAAAAGTGTTCCGAGCAGCTGAGCCACTGCACATCTCACTTCGTAATTGCTTCCGTCGAAGGCACGGAAGCATAGTGTTCCCAGGCTTTCTAGCTCCGTCTGGTAAAGAAACGGTGCACTGTAGATCATCTTAAGGATGCAGCGAGCGGCAGCCACTCGAACAGCCATCACACGGTCCAGCAGGCAATGCTTGGCCGCCTTGTATATGTCCTTGTGTACGTTAGCAATGGCAGTGCCCATACCAGCGCTCACCTTTTCCAGCGTGTGCATGATTTCAATTCGCGCCTGCGACTCTGCATTGCGAAGGGTGCGAATAAGGATCTGTACCGTGTCCTCATAGGTGCGGCCCATCATCCGACCCAGTTTTTCGTACATTGAGCCCAAGACGCAGATTGCGGCGCTAAGCGAATAAAGAGACGTATTAGATTTGTTAATAATATATATACAATATACTAACAGCTTTGTGGGCAGGTAGCTGGGAGAGTCATCCTTGTTCTTTAGGATGTCATTGCAGGCGTTGACAGTATCAAAGAGCATGAAAGTGTCTCCGACGGAGAAGAGCGTGGCCAGGGCACTGGCAACCAGTTTGCGAATGGGCGGTCCTGGAGCACCCTGGATGCGTTCCGACAGCTGTTGAACCAGCTTCTTCTGGTTGGCCTTGATATCCGGCTTAGACGCCAGGGGCAGGGCCTTCTCCAAATAGCGCAACCATTCCAGCTCGAATACTGGCCTCTTGTGTTCAGGCAACTGCTTGAGAGCCTCCTCATTAAGGGTCAAAGTGTGGGCGAGCTCCATTTCGGATGATGCCTCCTCCTCAGTTTCCGAACGTCCCCGCGCGGATGAGGCAGCAAATGGGTCGCTGTTTATGAACGATCTGCGAAGCGAGCGAGAAAAATAACAAAATAAATTGCGGAATGTTTCATCAATTAAACACAACATATGGTTGATGAGTGTGTACGGGAGAGACTTTGACCTTGCCATTTGATTCTCCTAATGCTAACAGCTGCATTATCGATTAAATTTCAGTATTTGGTTTCAAATTTTTTAATAACGTCGTATTAGATCATTAAAAGAAAAGCAAGATGTAAGTAAAGTAGGATGAGGTTTGACTATAAGATATATATTTTCCAACATTTTGATATTGATGGTATCCATTAGTAAAATACGTTAAATTTAAAGAAAGAATATTGTATTATTTTTAAATGGAGCGTTACTAAATTACCCATTTCATATATTTACATTCTTTCTCAATAAGTTTTTAAATAAAAATTCTCATTAATATTGAGAGTAATAAAGCACGATGTTAAACAAATATGTTGTGTTACTTAATTACAATTTGTATAGAAATCACAGTTATGAACTCCTTGTTTTTTTAAGATGAAAATACATTTATAAAGTTTAATAAAACGAAAATACACCGATATTGAGAAGATCTTCTGAATGAAAGCAAATATATCTCAGACCCCAGAAGCTTTCAACTAATAAGTAGAACAATCACTTTATGGAATGTTTATAACGCAGACGCCGAGAAGGGGAAGTCGTGGTATTGTGGGGAAAAACATGCATCACTCGAGCTATATATACGGCGATGATGACGGTGATGATTATAACAAAGTCAAGCCAAAAACGTATTCAAATGTATCGATACGTTGGCACGCTTCGGACGGAAACTGCAGCCTTGCAGTAGAAAATCCAAACCACCCACCCACACCCGCTCTATTTTCTTGTTTTACACACACCCACTCACATTCAGCTTTGATAAGTGCGGGAAAGAGCTGTCGCCTTGGGCTCGATAGCAGCGCTCATTGACACAGATGGCGGCAAAGTCAAGAGGAGCCAAATTATTAATACGAAACAAAGAGATTTTTTCTTGGGAAAATCGAAGGGGCCTGAGGCGCAGCATCCCTTGTCCTCATCATTTGTGTGCAATGTGCGAAATTATGTCCGCCGGCTATGGGATAATGGTGTAGCCGGGCCAAAGACAATGGAAAGGATGTGTGGGAAGGTGGGCAAGAATTTTAATGGTTTTCGGGCGTTGGTGCACAATGGTGCTTGTGAAGGACGCTAGCATTAATTGTTCTACTGGGATGAACGAAACATCCATTGCTTTCCATTTAGTTTTAGTTTGATGATATTAACGTTGAAATTGTTATTGATAAAATAAATAAGTAATTGTTTTGTATGAGTAATTCCATTAATGAATATCCTAAATATGATATTAAAGGGTATTCGAATGCTTGAAGTCCTCAGATTTGTGAGAAATGATTTCATACTTTTTGTGGAAACGTTTTTTCAAGAGCATGTGCAATTTCCTATGACTAATTGTCGTGCTTTTTATGGGTATTCCGGGTTTGGGGGTTCTCGATACCATAGGGTTTCGGTTCGTTGCAACTCCTTTCGTCTGCTTCTTTGTTGTCTTTTGGCTTTGTTTGCGGTTTTTGCCTCGAGTGGCGTGTGTGGCATGTTGCACAAAGGTACATTTTTCATACTACATACACTATCAGCAGAAACAATAGAACCTTTATAGCAAAATTAAATTTTTGTTTAAAGATATTTCCTTTGTCCCAAACTTTGTAGTAAAATAAAAAGCCAAATAGTTTGATTACTGAATAGTAAATCAAAAAAATGGGCAGAAATTCTAATCAAAATATAACTTATATATTTATTTAAAGACATGTAATTTCTTTTTGCAAATCAATATTAAATAGAAATCCTTCTAAAAGAAATTTGTATATTTCATCACATTATGAGATGGCAGCTTTGTGTTGCTATTAATTTGAACGCAGCTGTATGTACTCGAACATACAAGGCGAAATAATCCTCTGGCGTGAGGACACCGAACCATTGACGTCTGCAGGCTCGAGTTACATAAGACGCTTTGGGGCTGCTGGACCGCCCCTTTCCGCCCACTTATGCAGTCCACAAAAGAAAACAAGTAAAACCTGTAAGGTGCAACAAACTAGAAACAAGAAACCAAGAACCAGCCACAATTTATATCCCGGCTAGACGTGTCCCGTGGAATACGAAGCATCAGAGTGACCCGTTCGCCGGTGGGTGGTGTTTTCTTTCTGTGGTGGTTGTAGGTTGATTTTTCCCTTTCGCACCTCACCCCTATTTTATGCACAACATCCATTGTTTTTGTTATTTTCTGCATTTACCTGCGCGCCTCGGAGATAACTTTGCGCAGAAATTGCGGTGTGCGTGCAAAGTTTAAATTTTCCATTGTTGTGATTTGTTGTGTCTTCACATTTCCAGAAAACTTTCTTTGCCTTTTCTTTCTGCAGCAGCCTGCAACTTTCACACAAATCGATAACCGTTCCAACAACACAAATTTCTTGTAAAGTTTTTAGCTGCCCCAAATGGATATTTTTTCTTTAGCTTTCAATTTCAATTGGGCAATTAATTTTTCAATAGCTTGTCACTCGATGTAGCGTAAATTGCGAAAAAATTAAACCGAATTAGATGAGATTACAGGCGGAACTCTGAAGAAGAAGCAGAGCGAAACACCGCTTACACTTGCTACGCGCACCGAGTACAAAAACAAAATGAAATCAAAGAGCGCTGGCAAAAAGCAACCCACCGATTGGCAGAGAGCGCTTTTCATATACCCTTGCAAAGAGTTATATAAAATGTTAGCGCGGCGGTGGAAAAGATTTTTTAGACAAGTAAGTCTGTTAGTTAAGTTAAGTTGTTAGGATAAGTAAATTTTTGTTCATCATTAATATTACATAAAATAATAAAATAATATGATAAAGAAATTCTTGGTAAACATATGTTGCTTTATAGCCGATATAAAACAATAGAAAATAATTAAAAGAACTAATTTTTCACTGTAAGGAGTTCTTAATAATAACATAGTTGTAGTCATACTTTAAAATTCCATGCTTATATTTGTATGCCTAATTATGAATCACGAATAACTTTAATTCTATTTAATAGTAGTGTATGAGAAGTGTGGAGTAAATTTATAAGTGAGAGCGCATAAAAACAAAATATAATCAAAGAGCGCTGGCGAGAATACAAGAAAAGCAACCCACGGAGTGGCATAGAGCGTAAGCGACAGCGAGAGAGTAGAACAGGGGGAGGCTTGAAAAGAGAATATATATAAGTGGGTGGCAAGTACTAACCAAAAGAGAGCGCCTTGCGTGAGAGAGTAGTGATGACGTTGAAAGGTAGCATCGCAGCTGATGCAGCCAAATAAAAAAAATAAACTGTGGCAAAAGCAGCAACAATTTGCAGCCGGGTGACCTGTTATAGATAACACATTAACACCGATGCACACACACCCGCCTCGCCGTGAACTATGTCAATGTGTCAGATAAGTCACTAGGCTTGTTTTGGAGCTAAGGGGCGGGAACGCCCAAGGGGAGTGTCCTGTGTACAATGCCCTGTTTCCTTTGTCCAATGAGGCCATTTTCCGTGACACTTCCGGACGCAAAACGATTTCCAAGCAGTTGATTTGAAGCACAAAAAGCTGCTATTAATCGCTATGAATTTAAAGTTGAATTACACGAGTTTTTATAAGGAAAATTCATAATGGATCATTATTATACGACTGAATCATTATCATAAACATAATATATTGGATAAATACTTAAGTTGAACTAACTCTATCTATGCCAAGGCTTTAACATGAATTATAAACTACATATAATCAAAGTTTTACTTTTTATTAGCAGTAATTATGTGCATTTTTTCTCATGACAGTATCAATTTTTTTTTTAAATACCCTTTACGATATTATAACACAAGTTCTAAATCAGAAATACGTCTTTATCATCGATCCCTCAAGATGTTTTCAAATAACTAACTCAGATTTTATTTAATAATAGTAAACACAAAATAGGTTAACTGGTCCCTCGACTTTATTGCGACTTATCTAGGAGCTTAAGGTAGAAACTGCATGCTGGGTATAAAAGCCAATGCCTTGGATGTTGGGCTTTTGGGATTCCCCAGATCCTTGACGATTCCCTTGACTCGGGAGACCACGTCACTTCGCTGGATATCATGCCGGTCAAGCATCCTTTGGAAGAGAGTATGCAATTGTCTGGCGGACGATACTTGGGACAACTCATGCAGCTGCTCCAGCAGATCCTCAGAGTATCCTTCATACTTGCTTAGATTGGCCGCTTTGGCATCACGCTTAAGGAGATCGTACACCAGTAGGAAATCCACATAGGGCTTTGTTGGTGGAACCCTCTTTTTGCCTGCTATCGAAGCACTACTCCATCGATCCATAGCGGACTCGAAATCAAAGGCAGCCCTTCCGTAATTATCATCATAGAGACGCAAAAAGTTATCCAGCGATTCGACATCATTGGTAAAATTTTCTTGTTCAGTTTGAATATCGCGAATTAAAGACAATGGTAGCTTATCAAAGTCCACATCATCTTTGATTTCATTAAAGAGACCGTAGCCTTCAAGCGTCTTTTCTGTTTGGGAAGATGGTGCGAAAACCGCGGGGCGATGCAACACAGTAGGGGGCGATGTGGGTCTTTCTGTAGTTGTAGTTTTCTCTGGCGCTTCCCACCAACTTGGCGCTTGCCACCAGATTGACCCCAGAGCTCCTGTTCCACCTGGCCTTCTTGTCGTAGTGCTTCTCATCCTTGTGGGCAATGGTGTCGATGGTCTCGCACTCACTGTCGTTGATTCCACTCCATCATCTGCACTGAATGGTGGTTCCACAGTCGTACTGGACAGCGGTTCATACTGTAGCAGATCTATATAGTACGCCAGAGCCTGCATGGAGGCGGGCAGATAGCTGGTCAGTAGGTTAGCCGGCGCCACTGGAGCCACTAGGTGACCCACTAGAAGCACCGCCAGCAGTGGACATAGCGTTATCCCACTGCACATTTGCTAGCTTTTCTTACTTTCTTCCGGCGGGAACGGCTTGCTCTGGGGGAATGGAACACTCAACTGAAGCAACTCTTCCCAGCAGCCAGCGAGCATCTGTAGTTGGCTCTGTATTTGTCTTTGTTCCCATATCTGTATCTGGTTTCCAAAATGGATGGCAGCGGGTTCGGTTGTAGTTTATACTCTATCAGAGAGTATTGCAATTTGCAAAATATTTTAAAGTTAAACGAAAAGTCAGAGAGCTCACAATGAAATATTTGTAATTTCTCATTTAGATAATGACCAAGAATTAATAAATTAAGTCTTAAGAATATGGAAAATTTTTATAATTAGCAATTAAACAAATTATCTTATAACACTAGTGCATTAACCAAAACATTAAAAAAGTTGTTGTTTAAGAGTCATTGTAAATTTACAAAAATAGTTTGTTGAATGTGAATAGATGATTCAGTTATTAAAATTACTTATTTAAAAGAGTATTTAAGTCTTTCTTATTGAGATTCCACATTTCATCTGCTTTTTTGTGGGGGTTTTGGCAAACTTGTTGGGTAGAGAGGCCAGCGACCGCGATCGAGACTTGTTGCGTAAATTTTGTAACCATCGGCCATCGAAGGTGGGAATGTTGTTCTTGGAAAGAGTGAAAGATGTTCCGTTGCCAAAAAGAAGAACCAGTTTGCTCATAAATATGCAAAGAGTAAACAAGCACAGGGAGAAGGCAGGCGGGTCGCAGATAAACCTGAATTTGGGTGCTTTATTTATTTGGGAAATGTTCAAGAGAATTTTACATCAAAAGAAATGCAAGTTCTTATGCAGTTTGAAATGCACGGCCCTGCGAAACATTTTGGAAGCCACTGATGACCGTTATTGATCGAAAAGGAAGAGCGAGAGAGCAAGCCAAAAGCATCCCGGCTAACAGCTGGTGAGACATATAGAGAGAGAGAGTAGAAGAGAGAGCATAGTCTACCTGTGTGATAAGCGTTAACCTGTTGTTGTTATGCTTCCTGAATAGATGAGTTTTCGCTTTTTTGGAGCAAATTGGAGCAAGGTAAACGGGTTTTCTTCGCAAATTGTGCCACTAGTTTTCTAGCACATACTTATGTACATAACGGTTTTAAACACGCACATCGCAAATTTTTGCATTTCCGCCTGGACAACAACAAACAGCGGTGTCTAATTAGCACTTAACACCATCATGTGTATTTGTTGACGCGTCAAACCATTGCACACACATACAGGTAACAATTTTCACAGTCACACTCCCACACCCAAAAATGACCCATGCAAATGTTTGCTTTCTTATCAATACACGGTGGTTTTCAGGCTCAACTCACCGTTTCACTTGATGCACTAACAAGATTACACTTTAAATCACACTCTTCACATGGTTATTGCTTTTAGTTTAAATGAAAAATTGCATTTTTCACGAATTTTCACTGCGCTGTGATATGTGTTGGTGTAGGCTAGCTCGATAACTTGAACGATTGCGATAGACATCTAAAAACATTGACGTGGCACTGTGAATGGCATACAGCTGATTGTCAGACTGCACGTGTAGTTGGGTTTTTTGTTTATATAAATACGCTACCGTCTGCTTGTTTCTATAGCTTTGTAAATTAAATACAACAAAATACAGGAAAAATGGCCAGAAGACCTGAGCATTCAGCACCGCCAGAAATTGTGAGTAGGTGGCTGATAATATGAACACGATATCTAACCCAGTTTTGTACTCCTTTCAGTTTTACAACGATGATGAGGCCAAGAAATATTCCACAAAGTGAGTACTTTTCTTTAAAAACAAAAGGTTTATTGACACATTCTGAACTTTAGCACTCGCATCATTGAGATCCAAGTGGAAATGGCCGAACGTGCCTTGGAGCTGTTGGCTTTTCCAGATGACGATGAGTCCCGTTTGATCTTGGATATTGGTTGTGGTTCTGGGCTATCGGGAAGTGTTTTAGAGGACAGCGAACACATGTGGATAGGCATAGATATATCCAAGTCCATGCTGGATATTGCAGTAGAACGGGAAGTGGCCGGTGATGTGATCCTGGGAGACATGGGCGAGGGTATGCCCTTCAAGCCGGGCACCTTCGACGGCGCCATCTCTATCTCTGCCCTTCAGTGGCTTTGCAATGCCGACAAGTCGTATCACAATCCGCATAAGCGTCTGCTGAAGTTCTTTACCACATTGTTTTCCTGTCTGACACGTACCGCACGTGCTGTTTTCCAGTTTTATCCGGAGAACTCTGACCAAATAGAGATGGTCACTTCGCAGGCCATGAAGGCTGGTTTCTACGGAGGATTGGTTGTGGATTATCCCAACTCCGCCAAGGCCAAGAAATACTATCTAGTACTCATGACTGGAGGATCGGCTGAGCTGCCAAAGGCTTTAGGTGAGTCTCTATTTAATATCTTAATAAGTTGTTGCTTTATCCACTTCTGCCTTCTTTATTTTGTAGGTTCTCCTGAGGAGGAGCGCCGTGTGAATTACATCAAGAAACGCGATGCCTGCCGCGAGGCACGTGGAAAGGCACCGAAAAAATCTCGCGATTGGATCCTGGCCAAGAAAGAGCGTAGACGACGCCAGGGTTTGGAAACCCGTCCAGATACAAAGTACACTGCGCGCAAGCGTAGCGGCAAATTTTGATTAAAGTTTATCTAGTTAATCTCAAAGTAATTGTGATTTTATTTAAAAACTTGGTTCTTAGTCATAAAATATTATTTCGTAATTGGTAACCCATTTCTCGTTTTCAAAGATTGATTAGCTAACTATTTTTCTAAGAAAAATATAAATTTACGATACGTGCAAATCAAAAGCAGATGAAACATTTGAAGTTCGAGTCTAGATCAGGATCAGGATCCCTTTCTTTCAAGGAAAACTGCCACATCACTTACTCACAATAATAGCCATTTGATTTAATTGATTAAACTTAATTCTATGTACACTGTGGACTAGAGAACTCTACGATTTTTTCCCAGCCAGCTGTTTTTCTCGCTCCTGCTGATCGCGTCTGTACAGATCCTCCGCCTTCTGTTTAGGCGTATCGTAGGAGCTCTCGGCTAAGAACATAAGATACACTGCAACTCCAAAGAAAAGGAAGGACAGTAAAACCATATCCGTCTGGCTGGACATTTTGCTATACTCTTTTTGCACCTTGATTCTATCGTATTTGGCCTGGGCGGTCTGCCTCCGGTCAAAGGCTTTGCCGTAATGATTTCGCGACCATTCATCAAAATCGTATATCGGCGTGCGACCCTCAGAATCGGCTACACGAGACTTTTTAAATCGCGATTTGTAGAACTTTGTTTCCGGGTCGTCTTCGACTACAGGTTCCGCCACATCCTGGACATCTTGAGCATATTGCGCCCCCGCTGTGTGAACAATACCCTTGTCGTAAAGACGGCGCAGGCGGTAGTTTCCAAGGATTTCGTATGCCTGATTGATCTCCCGGAATTTTTTGGCAGCGCTCTCGCTACCCTGATTCCTGTCAGGATGATACAGCATCGAGAGCTTGTAGTAAGCCGCCTTTATTTCGTTCTGTGTGCACTGCCGACCAATCCCAAGGGCATCGTAATGGCTAATCTGATGGCACTGACTTAGGTGCAGATTTCGTAGCAGGAACAGCGGTCGCCACAGCATTGGGCTATGCTGGAACATCTCGAATGTGTTCTTTCGCCCGATGTAATTGTTTTTGCTTCGTTATATCACATGAAAATCCAAAACAAATCGGATCAGCTGCTTGAACTTGAACTTGTTCCCCTGTGCCTTCCCAGTTATCGATAGGTCGATGCGAGTCGGAACCAGTTAAAAACATCGACTAAAGTAATTACATTTTTTCTTGCATGTAAATATATAGGATACAATTTACAAAAAATATAATTTCTAAGTGATATATATATACAGTATTTTAAAAGTTAAAAAAATAAAAGCTAAAAATTTTTCCTTCTTTAAAGCTATAATGAGCCATAAGCTCCACCACTGTTCCGAACAGCTGTGTAGCCGTCTCACTGCGAATGCCAACTGTTGCAACTATTTTGGTTTGATTCTTCTCGATCTTATTTATATATAGAACAGCGCAGCAGCCGGTTGAATTTTCTCACACAGCGTGCTTGATTTTCCCGCTATCTATCTGTAATTGTATCTGTGTGTATTCGACAGCGATCGAGAAGTTTCTGGCAATTGAAAATTAGGCCAAAAGGCACAAAACCATTTGGAATCGTGAGTCATCTGTGATCAATAGGAAGTTGCAGCTAAAGTTTGTGTATTTTCATACAGAAAATTGTGTAACGATGACGAATACCATAAGCAGTGAGGAAGTATCCGAGGCGGGGAGCTACAAGGATAAGGGCAACGAGGCCTTTAAAGCCTCCCGCTGGGAGGAGGCAGTGCAGCACTACAGTACTGCCATTAAGTTGGGTTCAAAGCACAAGGAGCTACCGGTTTTCTACAAAAATCGTGCTGCTGCCTATCTAAAGCTGGAAAAGTATGAAAATGCTGTTGACGACTGCACCGAATCTTTGAAAGCGGCACCAGGAGACCCCAAAGCACTTTTTCGCAGGGCGCAGGCCTATGAGGCTCTAGAAAAGTTCGAGGAAGCCTACAAAGATGGCACTGCTTTGTTCAAGGCTGATCCCGGCAACAAAACCGTACAGCCAATGCTTCAGAGGCTGCATGTCATTGTAGAGGAGCGATTGGCCCGCAATGCCAAGACTTCCACGAAAGTTAAGCAGATGATGGATCTTACCTTTGATTTGGCCACCCCCATTGATAAGCGTCGATCCGCTGCCAATAATCTGGTAGTTTTGGCCAAGGAGCAGACCGGTGCCGAACTCCTCTATAAGGATCACTGCATTACCAAAGTAGCTTCGTTGACTAAGGTGGAAAAAGATCAGGACATCTATGTGAACATGGTGCGAGTGGTTGCTGCTCTCTGCGAAAATAGCGTGGAGCGTACAAAAGCAGTTTTAACGGAACTTGGAGTACCTTGGTTCCTGAGAGTTCTTGACCAGAAACACGAGGACTGTGTGTCCACCGCCCAATTTTGCTTGCAAACAATCTTAAACGCGTTATCTGGACTTAAGAACAAAACAGATTCGAAGCCAAACAAGGAGCTGTGCTCCAAGAACAACCGCGAAATAGACACTCTTCTTACCTGCCTGGTTTATAGTATCACTGATCGCACGATTTCCGGTGCAGCTAGGGATGCTGTAATGGAACTGATCACCAGGAATGTTCACTACACGGCTTTGGAGTGGGCCGAGCGCCTAGTGGAGATCAGGGGTCTTTGCCGCCTGTTGGATGTCTGTTCTGAACTTGCAGATTATAAGTACGAGAGTGCCATGGATATAACCGGCTCCTCATCCACAATTGCTTCCGTTTGTCTGGCCCGCATCTATGAGAACATGTACTATGATGAAGCCAAGCTTAGGTTCACCGACCAAATCGATGAGTACATCAAGGACAAGCTTTTGGCTCCTGATATGGAGTCCAAAGTGCGGGTCACCGTAGCGATTACTGCCCTGCTCAACGGTCCATTGGATGTAGGCAATCAGGTTGTGGCCAGAGATGGTGAGTAGAAAAAATAAATAACTTGAGGATGTTGTTAACTTTTCTATGATTATAGGTATCCTGCAGATGATTCTTGCCATGGCCACCACTGACGATGAGTTGCAGCAGCGTGTGGCCTGTGAGTGCCTAATCGCCGCTTCTTCTAAAAAGGATAAAGCCAAGGCTCTTTGCGAGCAGGGTGTGGACATCCTGAAGCGCCTCTATCACTCCAAGAACGATGGAGTTCGAGTGCGCGCCCTGGTTGGTCTGTGCAAGTTGGGTAGTTATGGAGGCCAGGATGCAGCTATTCGTCCATTTGGCGATGGAGCCGCTCTGAAATTGGCGGAAGCATGCCGTCGGTTCCTGATCAAGCCTGGAAAGGATAGGGATATCCGCCGTTGGGCTGCCGATGGTCTGGCTTACCTAACCCTCGATGCTGAATGTAAGGAGAAGCTTATTGAGGATAAGGCTTCCATTCATGCTTTGATGGATTTGGCGCGTGCTGGAAATCAGTCGTGCCTTTATGGTGTTGTGACTACTTTTGTAAATCTGTGCAATGCTTATGAGAAGCAGGAGCTATTGCCAGAGATGGTGGAACTGGCTAAGTTCGCCAAGCAGCACATACCGGAGGAGCACGAGCTGGATGATGTCGATTTTATCAACAAGCGTATTACTGTGCTGGCAAATGAGGGTATTACAACTGCTTTGTGTGCTCTGTCCAAAACGGAAAGCCATAATTCGCAGGAACTGATTGCGAGGGTCTTGAACTCAGTTTGTGGACTGAAAGAGTTACGCGGAAAGGTGGTCCAAGAAGGAGGTGTAAAGGCGCTGCTTCGCATGGCGCTTGAGGGAACTGCAAAAGGAAAACGTCATGCTACTCAGGCGTTGGCCAGGATTGGAATAACCATTAATCCAGAAGTGTCTTTTAGCGGTCAGCGATCGCTTGATGTAATCCGTCCCTTGCTAAACCTTCTGGAGCAGGACTGTACGGCGCTGGAGAACTTTGAATCTCTAATGGCGCTCACCAATCTGGCCAGCCTTAACGAAAGCGTTCGGCAAAGGATCATCAAGGAGCAAGGCCTGTCAAAGATAGAGTTCTATCTGATGGAGGATCATCTTTATCTCACTCGTGCAGCTGCCCAATGTCTCTGCAATCTGGTTATGAGCGAGGATGTTGTAAAAATGTTCGAAGGCAATAACGACCGGGTGAAGTTTTTGGCCCTGCTCAGCGAGGATGAGGACGAGGAAACGGCCACGGCCTGTGCCGGAGCTCTGGCCATGCTAACTTCGGTGTCTGTCAAGTGCTGCGAGAAGATCCTGGCCATCGCCAGTTGGCTAGACATTCTCCACACTCTGATTGCCAATCCTAGTCCGGCAGTACAGCACCGTGGCATTGTGGTAATTTTGAACATGATCAACGCTGGTGAGGAAATCGCCAAGAAACTGTTTGAAACGGACATCATGGAGCTGTTGAGCGGCTTAGGGCAGTTGCCAGATGATACCCGTGCCAAAGCCCGAGAGGTGGCCATCCAATGTCTGGCGGCGGCGGAACGTTATCGAATCATCGAGCGTTCCGACGACGCGGAGATCCCTGACGTGTTCGCCGAAAGTGCCAAGATAACAGAGATAATCGATGATTAAACGAATTCGTTGTTGTCTGACCCTTCTGTGCCTTTTCTTCCTCTCTCACTTCATTTTCTTTGCCTATACTCATGACGTCATCCCGAAACTTAATTTATTTTCTGCAAAAGTGTATTCAATTTGTTTTATAAATATTTTACGAATTTATTATTAAATTCACTAAAAACTGTTTCGTTTTTGAAGATAATTTGTTTTTCTATTAGATGGGTGGAATTTTATTTTAAAATAGTTTCATATACATTTTCAGTTCTGTCCATAAATTAAGATCAAATAATTTAGAACAGTGGGCTGTCAATGTAAAGAATAATTGACTTGCAAATGTGGGTCAGCAGTGCGACTCCAGTTAATTATCCAAACTTAATTGCTGCGTTTAAATGTGTATTTATTATGGATTGCCAAAAGAGTTCTCAGTTTTCCCTCGAATGCACTTATGGTCACTGAGAAACCTGCAAAGCTGCTGCGTGGGCTGCCATTTTTGGGGCAATCAAGTGCATTAATTCGTTATGGCATTGCAATTCGTATGGCGGATGCATTTAAGGACTTGCAGCACATATCAAGCATTCTTAATGCGAATATTATTTCATGCCCAGCAACCAGGTTGCCACCAGGTTGCAACTGAAGCAACTGAAATCTAGTTGCAACTGACCGAGCATTTTCCCACCGACTAGCTTTTCCCCGGTGCACTTCCTCGGTATGTTTTCTATTCATTGCCACACTTAAACTGACATTAGCCGACAGCTCGAGGTAGCTGGCTTCCTCTAATGCACAAATAATTGCAGAAGATGCTTCTGATGTTGCAGTGTCAGGTAGCCGAGAATTCTGAGCCGAGCTCCTCTTCCAGCTGATTGCTCAATCTCAATGAAATATGATTAAATAAATAATTGTTGCTTTAATTCAGTTTTGCTCGGCGCAATGAGAAATGGCTGAGGGTTTCGGTTGCTAATGGACCCGCTATGCTCTTAACGGCATTTTGTTCGTAATCCAACCTGCTTTTGGGTTTTGGACATTTAGCATTCTTACTTAGCGAACTAATCCGCTCTTTCCGTTCCCATCAAAGCGTATAAGTTGGGCTTTAAATACTTTTTGTCATATATATTTGATTAATATTGATATCAATCTGTCAAATTCACTTCATTAGTGACCGATTCAGATTTGAAATACGTCACAAAAGTAGCATTCTTTGAAAATATAAGCTTGTCAAGCCTATTACTGCTTAGTACGTATGATTTTAATTCTTTTAAGAAATATCATTAAATATATATATTAATGTGTCGTACTTATACTTTACAATATATACAAATAAATGCCAAAAATTCTTTAAACCTTAATTTAAAAGCATTGATTTTCGGTTTTGGCGTATTAAAAGACGAGTAAATTAATAATATTTAATAATAATTTTGGATAGTTTAACTTCGTGAATATAAAGCTGACTCTTAAGCAGTAAGCAACTAATCTATTTTCAGCCATGAAAAAATGTATTTAATACTTAAAGACGGTGATGTTAAACACAAATGAAAAATCGGATTTATAAAATAATATTGTCAAGCTTAATCCAAAAGAAGCGCAAACTTTCGGTTTCGGTTTTGGCTGTAGAAGTGAAATTAAGTTTCCCAAAGAAAAATCGAAAGCCCTCATCCCATCTTTGTTTACATTCCGCAGAGCGACATCATCTTTGGTCAAAGTGGTGGAAGAACTTTCCCAGTCGTAGTAAAAGTTGCAGCCAGATTGATCGGCTTAAAGCCACAAACGGTTAAATGGCCAACAAACACCGGCCGGACGCTAAATGATCATTAAGGTGCGTAAAACGAGACCAAACTGGACCGAGTTGTATTTACTTTTTCGGCATTGGTCAACATTAGACATTTTGTCCTAATTATAGAGACGACAGGCGGAGCGGCAAAGAGTTGGCTGAGACTGTAAACTGGAGGAGGCTCTAAGCTTCATTGGCTTGATTGGCGACGCATGTGCAACTTCACTTTCCATTTAATCTCGTTTCGGTGGTGCGGCACCGGCCAGTGTGGTGCAACTGTGCCGCACAATTTGTCCCGTGGAAATCGAAAGCCGATTTTCATGTCAATATTTTTGTTTAATAAACTGGCTGACTCGAGTCGTCTGCGCATGCGGAAAATATGCAAATTACCATCGACATCGGCATCATAAGATGCCCCCAAGCCGGTGCAACGCAACAGATGTGCACAGTAAGAAATGTGTATATACACAAAATATATAAAAATCTCTGTTTCAAAGTTCGTTTAATTTCAACAATAAAAAGGAAATAAAACGTAATAGATAAAAGTTTTTATGATATATAACATCACAAAGTATTAAAATAAGTAAATATTAAAAGTTTTAACAAAACAAATTTTTTAAAGTGTTCTTAGGCAGGGGCACAAAAACACAGATTCGGATGCAGATACACCGGCAGCCAAGTTGCGTTGACCGATTGAACGAAAGTGCAGGCAGCACAAGATACGGGATGAAAGATGAAAGTTGTCCGCGAGCAGAATGACGATGCTGAAAGTGCAAGTGGCTAGGCGGATCGATGGAATCGATGTAAGATGGTTACGGTTATGGAGACATCAGATTGTGTGCAGGTGTCAACTCAGGTTGCACGAAGTGGTTTCACTTTTCTAAGACCTATATATTAAGCTTGGAGAAGTTATAGTTGGAGGTATTAGATTGATGATTCCTAAATCATTTTAATTGATAATATGGAACATAATTCAAGGAATATGGAAAATTCAGATCAAGGGAAACATCAGTTACAGAGAAACATCAACAACGAAATTTTAAAAGATAAATAATAAAACCGCAATAAACACAGTTTTCATATATATTAATAAATTGAGTGTTATCTTTTTTAGTTAATTATTGTAATTTATTACATCCGACATGCAACGAAGGTTGTTGCTTTAATCAAAGTATGTATAAAAATCCTGAAAAATAGAAAAACGCTCACCCCACAACCGGTCAACTTTCCCAATTTAAAGCTTTGGATTTTACCGGACGGCAAATTAGTTGAGCCTTTTTCTATCCCCTTTCCCCAGCCAGACATTTGTCAATAGTTGTTTTTTATTTTTCATTTTTGGCCGGAACTTGTGGACAATTTTCCAAAGCCCCGCTGAACGAAACTCGTACAAGCGATTTTCCTTCGCATTGGCCATGGTTATTAATCAAACAACTGCCATCCGCCGAAAAACGTTGGAAACTATGGATAAACGCGAAAAATCCACTGAAAGCCGAAAAATATTCAACAGTCAGCAAAGGAAGACAAATACTAGTATTCGGGGGAAATTGTTTTGATAGTCAGAAATTATGATCAAATTTATATCGATCGAATGTCGTTGCATCGACGTCCTCTAGCCAAATATGCTAAGCATCTCCAGAAAGCGGAGGTATAAAAATGAAACCACGACCCAACGGATGCCATTAGCAGCTTGGTTGGAAACTTGCAACAATGTTGTCAGCGAGCCATGCAATTACACTGCTAGAAAAAGGCTATTTTAAAAATGAAATTGTGTTTTGAAATAGTTAATTTGTGTTTTTAGAACAATTATAAAAAAGAATTAATGGTATGCGTTAAATACACTTAGATGGCTGCAAAAAAAAAGGCGAGGTATAAGTTTTTAAGCAACCTCAAACTAATAACTAATCAAATTCACCTTTGATATATTTTTAATTTAATTAATTTAATTTAAAATACTATTCATCTTCCCAATTTCTTTCCTACCAAATGGTTTCTCAGTGCATTTGCATTTGCCTTGGTCCCCGTAGGTGATAAGAAATAATTGAAAAGATTGTCGGGCATTTGAATCGATTGGATGGCCAACATCAATGGAAGAAGAAGAGCCACCAAGGGCCATAATTAGGCGATTTGCGATTGCGTATGTTTGTGTTTGCATTTGTAGGCAAGTGCCCGAGTGCAAATGTTTATGTTATGTCAATTGTCGACGACCACACACCAGAAAAAAAGGGGCTGGGACCTAGAGATCCCGGGAGCTCAGTGGCTGCCAAACTGTGTACTGCGCACTGCCCACTGTCATTAAGGTTGCGCCACCTTGCTTTCTTTTCGCTGAGCTTGCAGTTTTGCCTCAGTTTCCCATCCATCCGCCCCACTGTCCTCTCTCACCCTGCCTTAATTGTTTTATTGCATTCGGCGGGCGACGACAGAGACGAACTTTCTATTTGCGCATTTTCACAGGGAAAAAATATTTAATTTTCCTTTTTTTTTGTCGTGGCCTGAAAATCGGTGGTAAAATGCTGTGCGATAAATGTTTGCTTTTTATTGAAGATGCGACTCAAGACAACAGCAGCTGGCAACAATAATATTTCTCTTCCGCCTGATTTCAAATGGGAATTTTCAAATTGTGATGTGTCACAGCTGGCAAGATCGTTTTGCCTGTTTGTATGCAAATTCACAAGACGGACCTACTAACTCCATTACTAAATATGATTTAGAAAGACTTTGAGGTTGGTCTAAACTCCGTTTCTGGGTTTTACCATGAGTCTTTCTTACTATGTAAGATCCGTTTTTATAACTAAATATATTTATTTCTCAAATCTATTATTAATTATTTGAACTCTTTTAACTATCATAGTATTAATAAAAGTTTTATATTTACCATCATTTAATCAACAATTGTGCATCTTCGTTAGATAGGTCCAGACAAATCTTTAAATTTGCATCACTTTATTTTATTGTCAAGTTAACAATTCAGTTTTATTAATCAACTAACTTGACATAAAACAAGGCAACAAAAATCTTAATTGCGTTCAATAAAATTTCTAATCGATTGTTGTTAGGATCTTAAAAGACAAAAAATGTGTGTTTTTAACTCAAGAGCAGTGAAACCGATTCTTTGTTAATAATTTGGCTATTAAAAATGCATTTTTAAGCATCGTTAGAGTGATCCCCCTGTTTAATGGCCGTCTGCAGTTGAGCGAGTTCCGCAGCCTTAATTATGCGTTTCATACATATGGGGCCTCGCCAATGGTCAACGACGACCCTTTTTATGCGCAAACTTTAGCGCGTTTTATGAGCCGCTCATTAGAACCCATACCCGAACTCGAACAGGGCCAACAAACGGACACAAATGCGTAGGCCAGAAATTGGCAGGAAAAGGGGCTTGGGGGCGCTGGCTGCCGCTCCTTTATGACGTTGAGATTGAGATGTCGACAACGATGTCTTGAAAAGGCTGGTAAAGAAGTGCACTGAAATTTGAATATATATATTCTTATTCTTATTCACTTTTCCTTATTCATCCTAGTATTACCCATGAATATCCCTATTTTGATACAGAGTACGCGTTAAGGTATTTCCCAAAATAAAAGTCTATTTTTCTTGCAAAAATATCTAAAATATGAATTGGATCCGAAAGAATGAAAGAAAAGAAGAAACTAACAGGAAAAACTTTGGAATTTATCCAAAATAAGTTTATGCCAGTGCATTGTCAGGCGGTGAAGAAGCTAAAGACGCGGACTGGGACGTGGTGCACTCGGCTCATTATAATGGGCGGCACTTTATTTAAATGCGCGCACGGCACATCATTAACAAGGCAAATGCTATGCGATGCCGGCTCAGTTCTGCCCAGATCAGTTCGCTTCCCCCAGCTGGGGCCCGTTGGGCTCAGCCCAGAGCGGTCCAGAGGATGTATACTCGTATATATGAATGCGTCTCTATTAGCGAACGGCGCGGACCGCACGCACTCGCAGGTGGAAAACGGGGAGTGCAGTGGATTTCATAATATCTCAATTGATGTGCGGGGTCCATCAAGTTCCCTTGCACAGTGGTTGAATAAGAACTCAGAACTGTATGAAAATATAGAAAGGAAAACTAAAATGGGGTGTAATTAAAATAAGCTACGATTTTAAGTCGGCAGCACGATGTGTTTGTTGATGCAGATTAGAAATTGAAAAAAATATTAAATAATAAATGAAAGCTAATTAATAGTTATTAAAGATAATTATTAATATGTTAATGCCAATTTTAGCGATAAAAAATACTTTTCCCTGTATTATTGTTGTCAACTAATTATCACGTAAAGTATTTAATTCATAAAGAGGCATGAGAAGATTTATGAGCTTAACAAAAGCTTCAACGATTTTCAAAAAAGTATTTAAGAATTCGTCGGAAAATAAGATTACTTTTAATGAATGAAATAAATTTTGTACAACTGCTTACTATATAGGACTATGTTGAACAGTAATCACAAATCACATAACCCCCTCTTCTCATTATCTTGCTAAGAAATCGGTGCTGATAACAATAAATTGTTGCTCATTGGTCTTTCGCAGCAAAACCTTTATTTTTTTCAAAAAATTACTCACTCAGCGTATTTCCCTTAAAAATGTGAGCACCATTTCCGGGTATAATACAAATATAAAAGGTTCCCTGTCACTCATTTTTTGATAATGCTAAAATAAAATTTAACCATAAATGATAGCGATATAGTTCTAACTAATTGCAGCTTGAGAATATGCCTATAAATGCGATTGGGTTTTTTAAAATCATTTCATTTTATAAGCTTACTTCACAATGAAATATTTGGTGAGTAAAAAATATTAAGAATTTAAAAATTCTAATCAAAGAAAAATTATCTGTTGCAGCTAGCTTTTGTTTATCGCCTTGTTAAGCATTCATGTGGTGGCATGTTTTCCTCACAATATTATAGACGTAGACCTACAAACAAGTCCAGATAATAGTTTCCTACGTACATTTTTTGGAAAAATCGGACAATGGGCCAAAAAATTAGTAACCGAAACATTCGAAAGCCAAGAAAACACCATAGGACGGTTTGGCCTATTACCTCCCGATGGGCTGCCCTATGGCGCAACATATTAAGCTTAAAAGTTATAATAAGTATTAATTTATAAGTATTAAAAAGAAACATTGTTTAAGTGTATATTATTATTTTTAATAAATTTTTAAAAAATATTTTTTTAACTTAATTTAGTTTTTGACAAGTTTTTGCTCGATCTTACACCAATGCCCCTTCGAGTGGCGCCTTAATTGGTTTCCTAGAATTCGCGGTGTGCCCTTCTACTCGATGAACGCTTCACTTACCCCGCCGTTCACGTGTCCCCTACCGCTCATCTGCTCCTCCTGCTATGTGCGTTTTGCCTATTACTTGCTCTGTTGTTCTTGGCTTTGATTCCTTTTCGGCCGTCTTCTGCCCGCTAATTAAGGTCGTCATTGCTGACCAGCGACTTGGGCTTGGGCTTGGGCTTTGGTGCGTTTGCAAATTACCCCGCAATTCCATTCTACTAGCGAATACCAAGAAAGGGGAGGGCAACAGGGGGGCGAAAGGTTCCACGTGGTAATTGCTCCCATGGCTGACTTGCAACAGTTTTCAATGCATCCTAAACTGCACCGGGATTTCATAAGACTTTGTTATGAATTGGTTTAAAAATGGAAATAATATTAAGTACCTAATTTAATATTAAATAAAAGCATGTTTAATAGGAAATAATTTCCTTAAGCAAGATGAATAGGGCTTATAAATTATTTTAAAATAAACCTAATCGGGTTTTAAAACTTGTATGACCTTATTAGCTTCCTATTAAACTAATCTTTGAAACATCAAAAATAAGATTTTCGGACAAGATTTATTCTTCTCTTTGCATCTTAAAATCAAACTCAGTTGGTGGCACATCATCGCGACCGAAAAAACTGCACACGAATCCAAAGACGAATTAAACGCCCATTAAGACATCATTTTTCGTTCGAATCTTGTTTTGTTTTTGGCCCCCGAAGACGGATCAATCAATCAATCCAAGCGCATCCACCGTAAAACCCATTATATGGCAGTGGTTCCGCTTATCCTTGACACAAAACTGATACCGAGAAAAGAAATCACACAAAATATTTATGCGTAATTATCATAGGCGGCTAAATGGACATATCCCCGTCCACCAAGTCAGGCAACCCACAAATATTTTTACGAAAAAATCATAAACAAAAAATATGATTTTGATTTGGTTTAATTGCTGTTCGGGCTTGTTAGCTGATTTATTTTGGCCAACCTTCGTCCCACGAACTCATGGAGGAGGTTGGGAGGCAATTTGGCAGTGGTGTTTCTTGTTTTTTTTTTTTTTTTGTTTGTATCCAAACTTAATTACGCGCGTGTATCTGTCAGATGACCAAAAGCAATCTCTTACAATGGTAAAAGCTTCGGGCCACAAAAGCGTAAAACAAAAGCAATACCAGATAAACCGAAAATCCGAGCAAATATGCCAAGCAATTTGCGATCGGCAGGAGGAAAAGAAATAAATGCAAATTGCTTCAATTTAGGCCACAAAAACTAATACAAAGTGTATTTCTGAATAAGTTTGTTATCGTTCTATAGGCAAATAAATAAAGAAGTTTAATGGCATATAAGCAAGTTAAATAAAAAAAATTGAAATAAAAAATAACTATTAAAAACTCAATTAAATAATAAATTTAAAGGGAGCATTGTAAGTAAATTTATATATAATAATTATAATATATTTTGTTAATACAAATAAAAACATCTTACATTAGCCGAGCAACTTTTTTCCTATTTTACTGATTATTCAGCCTTTTATTGTAACAACTAACTTTATTACTTCTCATTGGTTACCCCTAACATTAATAAATATTATGAATATATAATCCAAAGAGTACAAAACAGTTTCCATAAACATAGACCAGGCTAGCTTTCTTGTTTGTTTATGGTTCGGCTTTCAGCGTTTCGGCTGGCGAACTAAGCGATGCCCAGGGGAACGTTTATTAAGAGTCGGGGCCACATAATTTTGCACAGAAATTATTAGCACTTTATTATTTTTTCGGTTGTTACGCCTCTTTCTTGTACGCATTAGCACTAAATTCAAAAAACACACAAACTTGCAGAAGCACATACTACTAGCCAGGTTTTTCACCTCTCGTCTTGTGGTTGAAATTTTAATGAACATGTGGCTAGAAAATGCCTAAAACATTGTTGGAAATATTTATTTAAAAAATATAAATGAATGGAGTTTTTGAAATATTTAACAACTTGTTAAGAAAAAAACATATTTCAGTCTTCATTTCACTTAAATAAATTTAGGAAACTTATAAAAGAAATATTTGAAATATTAAGATTAACCATAATCTATTCCATTTGTATAAAAGGGTTAATAGGGAAACTACCAGAATCAAAAATAATATCATATATATTAAGAAAGATTGCTTTTTATCATTATATAATTATGTTTAGAAATGCGTATGTGACTTCTGCGCAACTCGGTTTGAAACATAACACTTTAATTTATATTCTGCTTCCTGTTGTACATTTTTAATACATCAACTTTCGATTTGAGGAAGCATTCGTGGACATTTGTCATCTCTGATTTCCTTAAGCTTTTGTCGCCTCTTCCTGCTCATCAACGTCATTAGCATTACCGTCACATAACGATCGTTTCCAGCTCCTAACTCTTCCACACTCGTTGACCGTTCAAATTATTCGGTTGACCCCAAGGTACCAAGCACCCGGCACCAGGCATCTCTTCCAGAAATGCCGAAAAGCGGGAAAACTATAAAGTTAAAAAAAAAAATAGATAAACAGCACCAGCTGACCGATTGTGAACCCTGTGGTAGTTGGGCAGACATCTTCACCTCTTGTCGACTTTCCACGCTTCCCATTTCCATTTCCATTTCACTTTCTTTTGCACGACGAGAGATGCCGCAAAGATGCTTCCTCGCAGCATCGCGCAATTAACATTCAACTCCGGTTGGCTGGAGAAATCCCCTGCCTGCCACACGGGTAATGAGGAAACAAATGTTGTCAAATGCGTCGGCGGTTGGTGGTTGCTGGTGACGCTCGATAAGCGTAGTCGCAGTTGGAAAAGAAAGAAAAACTGCAGCTGTGCTGAAAGTCATTGCACCCATGGCACCATCGCTCTTAAATGCGGTTCCCAGAGCCACCACCTCATCACCTCATCACCGCCAATTAATGAAGTTCAAGCCCCAAGACTGATGGGGTTTAATGTCAAGGCATGCTGCTGGCCGCACATAAAACCACCAGTTCTTTTCAAATAAATTTATTACCACATGAAATTGAAAGCCATCAGCAATCAAAGCTTAAGGGTATTTTCCAGAAACCAAAACTATTTCTGTCTTTACTAAATTATTTATTGCGTATAAAAAAAGTGGATTAGTCGTGAACATTGATAGCTGAAATTAGTTTGCTAAAAATAAAACATTTCTATAAAGAACAAATACATTAGTTTTCCAAATATTTCATGAATATCATTAGGAATTGGTAAAGGATAGTTCTTTTAAATAGAAAGGGATGTTAATTAAACTTGTAATAAGCAATATAGAAAATTAATTATTAATCTCTACCGAATTGGTTGAGTTCATTTTGACTTTTAAATTCTATTTTAAGCCTAATAAGGACTAATAAGTAGTTTAGATAAATTTTTATTAAAATTCAAGAGTTTAAGAATGCCATTTTCAGGAAGAAGTAATAATTTTATTTTATATTCAATATAGAATATTTATTAAACCCGAATTCAAACTACATAACTCAAACTAAAGTTCTCTTATCAGTTAGAATTTCGTACGAAAGCGAAAGTTAATACTCAATATATACCTCATAAAATGTTTATTACGAATTTATGTTTATTTTTTGGTTTAGTTAAAACATATCAAGAAAATTAATGCGAAATTTAAATAATAATCAATTTCCAACCAAAATCCTTTGAAGAGATTTTCCACTTTTTTAAATTTTCTCTTCATATTGCTTCCAAGCTTATGAGAAACAGGCGACGTATTTAGAATTCGCAAGATCTGATTATTTTTATATAATACTCTTTTATTGCAATTGTCAATTGCCTTAGATCATTCAACTGAATGGCAGCTACGTGCCGCAATTTGTGGCATGTGTGTGGCTTTGAGAACTGTCTTTTCCCATAGCCAAGATAAAAGCTGAAAAAAACTGAAATACACAGACAGAGTTTACAGAAAAGTTGAAAACAGAGCAGACGCCGATGTAGATTAGAAAAGAAAAGCGCAGCATAATAAGCAATAAATGCAAGTCTAAGACTCATTTCGAACGTGTTAAAATGATACTGCAAGTGGCCCCGGAAGCCAGGGCTAAACAATGGAACTAACTAAAAAAAGAAACATTGTTAACACGCCATATGCAAGTTTTCCGACTTCAAGATACCCGGTACTAACTAGCATCCCTTAACTATCGTAATAAGTTAGATTTGAAGATTAGTTTAAAGTAATCCCATAAACTACGCAACTTCTAATTTCATAAAATTAGGAGATATGATTGTTTCTCAGCATATATCCTAAGTTAAATGGTTATATACCTTCATTGATACTCTATAAGTAGAGCAATCATATGCTCAAAGTAAATTCTGTCGTTAATTTAAACCTTAGAGGTGGGGAATCTCACTCTTGCTCTCTGGCTAATTTCTTGGCTTTTCCTGGAAAACGCTAATCAAAAGTGTATTGCCCAGCGAAGGGAACGAAGTTAAAAGGCAAACAACAACTTCAAATCGACAGGCAGCAAACCGAAAAAATAAAAAATCTTCAAGCGGCAACCGGCAACTGGCAACTGGCAGCCGGCAAACCAGCAACCTGCAACATTCAGCCTGCCATTGCCATCGCGCGATGAGGCGAGCTCAACAATTATTATGCAGCAGCAAAAATCCACTCGAGGCGTTGCCCGCAGCCAAGTCGCTGCCAAGTGATTCTTATGATGCTTCTAATGATATAGTCAAAAGCGAAGCGCGACTTGCAGCAGTTGCAGGTTGCAACTTCCCAGTTGCCGCATGTGGCCCGCGCGTCTGATTTTCAGGCATGGCGCTTCCACAGGCGAGGGGCACGGACTTGGTAGCAATTGCATTCGGTTAGCCATTTGGGGGAACCAAACTCAGCCTTTAACCCTTGGGCTCCACATGCCGAGATTGTCATGCCTGGATGGAAGTGTGTGGAAATTAACGGGAAAAATATAAGCTAAATTATCTAGATTTTCGGGATCTGAGTTTAAGTTTTACCAGCTGTTTATGGATCTCAAATAAATTTAGTTTTAATAAGATTAAATTTATTTAAAGTGTTACTTTTATAATATTACGTTTTAATGATGTCTTAAATATCAGAATCTTTAGGGTTAATGATATAAAATATTTTTTATTTTTTAACTTGTTTACCCCAATTAAAAAAGTAAAATTAATTTAATAGAATATTAATACAGAAAATCAACTCTTAAAATCATAATTAAAATCGCAGTAAGTTAAAACATTTAAGATAAAAACAAATATTATATTTTACACTAATTCCTTATTACTTTAATGAAATTTGATGTCCACAATATATTTATTTAAATATTAAATATATATTTAAAAACCCCCAAACCCTCTATTGGGTTAACTAAAATGTTCTAATGCTCCTTCCCCCTTCGCGCTGTTCCTGGCCTTCTCGACTCGCGTCAGACTTTTCCGCTTTGATTTTGCGTTAATCTTGGCTTGCACCTGTTGGATGGCCGGCTCTTGCGTCCGCTCCTCGATGGGATGGACCCTCATCCTCCTGGCAAACCCCCTGTGTGCCACCGTAACCACCTTGCCGCACTTTTGTACTGGGAGCAATGGCGATGCCGTTGTTCAATTTTGCGTGCCGTTGCCGCCTCTGTTATTTTAACAATCTGCCATTTAAGCGTAAAAAATGTTGCCTCGTTTCGTGCCGCAAAGTTTTTCCTTTTGGTTCTCTTTTTATTTTTCTGCGGATTTAGTTTTTTTTTCGGGCTATTTGATTTGGCAATCATGGACCGATGGCGCTGCGTTCTCCATTCTGCATTCTGCGTTTGGTTTTTGGGCGGCGGCATTGCGTTAGTTGAACCTTTTTCGGGCAAAACACATTTGAGAGCTGGCCAAAAGGAGTTGGGCAGGGGCGGCAGACAGGTTGGACGGCATCTATGTGGATTAGTCAAGACTTTGATTGGGAAATTCTTGGCGTCCGCAATAGTGGTGTGTCAAACAGAGAAATAGGAAGTCATTTGGGGATTTAATTTACTTTCACTGCAGCTTAAAGTTAATTGGATTTCTTTTTGTTGGGTTTCCTTTAAAACTTGTACTTAAGGACTTATATTGTTGCTATAATTTCAATGAAGGCTATCCACTTATGACAACCGCATCGTGATCGTTCATCACTCACTCATGGCCAATGGCAAGGTAATCCAGGATGGTTGCTTCAATGCCAAGCCAATCTGGACTTGTCAGGCAGGTTAGTTCTCTGTGTTTCGATACTCCTGGCTTACTTTATGGGCTTGCAGTTATTTTGTGGTCTGAACAACATAAATATTAAGTATTAAAAATCAACAATGTTTAAGAAAAACATTAACTTCGAATTTAAGTATGTTTTTTGGCTGATACTACACATTTTGGGAATATAACAAGCTGGAACCTTATCTAGATGATAGGATCATATTGCTCATAAAAATAGGTATAATATAATATAAGTTAAAGTATAGAGATTTATACAGTTTAACTTTGTTAGAAGAAGTTTAGAAGAAGAAAGAAATGTTCCATTTAAAATCGATAGACTACATTAGGCCTTTAACAACATTCGGAATAAAATCAGAAACCCGAACTGCAGCAACAACAGGCGCCAAACCCCACTGTAAAGCCAACGTGCAACATCAGCTACTAGAAGCAGCAGCAATAACAACAACTAACTGTGGCAATTGCGTAAATGATGTTCTAATACAACATCAATTACAATGGCAAGCGGCCCATGGCCAAAACGGTAATGATGTAGTCAGCCTCCGAGTTGCGTTTCAGTCGAGTCTACTGGTCTCTTCAGTTGGAGCCACTTGTGGCTTGTGCTCCCCAATAAGCTTTGCTTGCGGCATTCACGCCTTGTTGTAGCCAGCCTCATCCTCATCTTCATCCTCATCCTCCTCAGCCTCATCTTCAATCTCTGTTGTTCTGCAGTTGTGTAGCTGTTATCGTTGTCGCTGAACCGGCTGGTTGGTCTGGCAGACATGTCCCTGTACTCAACATCTCTAGTGTAGTTCCAAAAGTATAGATACGCTGAGGAAAAAGAATGTTATTTGAAAGATTTTGACTTATAATGAATTCTATAGATAATCTACTTGCTATCAGAACCACAGGCGAAAACAACTGCAGTTAACTGATTATTTATATTATTTTAGCTTAACTTTATTGGAATAATAATGTCAATATTAATTGATAACTACAAATATATAATTAAAAATTTAACAACTATTTAACAGTTTTCTTTTTTGTGTAATTACCCTGTATATCAAGAAAATATATATTATTAAATGCCAGGAGAGTGGGTCCATATTCGATATCGAAGACTTTGTACACTCTTAATATCTTGTTTTAAGTTTACAATTTTTTCTCTGTTTCAAAACAAAACTTACCTTTAAGGAGATTATCCTACTGATACAAAAATATATATCAGTCAAAAATTATAAAAATTACCGCAAAAAGTTTCAAAGTTATTTATAAAGAACTGGGGTATCTTACCGTCGAAATCTTATATCTGTCTCCCATTTCTTGGCGAATTCCAGAAAAAATTTCATGCATGTTGCAGCCGTTGTTGGGTGCAGAAGCAGCAACAGCGGCAGCAGCAACAATAACCGTTTTACGCATGCGTGTGGCTACTGGGCCTGTTGCACCTGCTCAGCCCCCTCGACCCCGCCCCCTGATCAACCAACAACAGCAACAGCAACAGCTGACTGAGGCACGGCTTCAATTTATGTTTTAATTGTGGAAATTATGTGACATATGTTGCTGCTGTTGTAGTTGTTGCTTCTGTGAGGATCTGGAAGACCGGGGACCCGACGTCTGTCATAACTGGTAAAGTTGTAATTAAACTGGTGGTGAGACCACCACCCCCTCACTGCCTCGTCTGCCTCTTTCCAGCGGGAAAGCTCGTCTTGCGTCGCGTACGTTGCCGCCCATCAGATGAAATTGTCTGGAATGGGGAGACAGCGTTTTGTGGGTTTTTCTCGGGCTGGTTGTAAACATTTTACGGTTGTTTATTGCCGCCAATTGATGTATGGGTGGATGGATGTTGGATGTTGGCCGATGGTCTATGGTCGATGGTACCATCGTTCGTACGAATGTGAGCAGATGATAGAGGAGTCAATCGAATGGGGCGCTTGATCGATATGGGGGCAATAATGGGTGGGCTTTGCGGTGGCTTACTGGTAAATTGAATTTGTGCAGTTAGAAATTAGTTGGGCCCGCAAATTACAAATTTTGATGGCTTCCTAAAAATGAGTTTTAGTTTTATAGTTTTAGTGCTACCAATTAACATTTACTTGAGATTTATCACATAGTTTAAATCTGCTTAAAAAATCCATCTTACGTATGTTAGTATTTATTTTAAATTAAAGAAAATTGAATGGATTAAAGCTAGCTTTTTTCCTAGTAATCTTTAAATATTTGAACCTATTAAAAGAATTTTATTTATCTTACACTATTATTTAATAGTTTATTGACCGAACTGAAATTTAATATGTTTTTAAGCAGGCATAAAAAGTCAACCCCTTGTTAATAAACTTAAAAACCAAACCAAATTCCGTGTGAAAACTGTATAATTACACTATTTTAAGTTGTTATGGTTATTACTTTCGTTGTTGTTTTATGCCCGAGAACAACTCTAACTGCACTTTGATTGATTGATTGCCCCCAAGTCCGAGGAGTTGTTGACTTTACAGCGTGTTTATGGCTGCGCTTGAGTGTTGAACCCAAATGAACCCAACAGACAGCAACAACCAACAACCAACACCCAACACAAGCCAACCGCAAACAGTACCGCCAAATCTTCCAACCGCCGCTCCACCCACTGGATTTATTATATGTACGTAAGGTGAACATTATGGAGTGTTTTGGAAATGAAGGCTCGTTGCCTAACCATAACGGTAATGGTGGACCAACAACCGGAGCGGGCCAAAACTTTGGGTCACCTTCCGAGTGCCAGTCGGGGATCTTTAATAATAAAAATCAAAATACCGTCACGTAAACCGATAACAAGGCACAAGACCTGGCGTCTGTGCTGAAATCGGAGTTACTGCCAAAACGCAATTAAGACCGACATTTTTATGGTGTTCAAACTATAAAATTCATATAATTAAATTGCAGTTATAACTATAACAGCAGCAACAAAAGCCGCTCCAGCACCAACACCACCGGCAGCACTAGCAACACCAGCACTAGCAACACCAGCACTAGCAACAGCAACATGAAGCAGCAACAACATCATCGAGCGAAACTATCATAAAGCTTGGATCAAACTCTCAGCAGAGAGTGAATAATTTCCTAAATGAGAGTATAAAGTGAAAATCAATGGAATCCAAGAACAACAAGAGCAGCAGCAACAACAACAACAATAGAGTTACAATCGCTGAGCATTATCGAAAATTTTCAAAGAAAAGCAAGAGCAAGATCACGATGCGGCTGAATTAGTTGCGGATTGCGGAAGTATCAACAGCACCCTACATTTTTTAGTATTTTAAATTTATTAGACATTTAATTTTTACAGCTAATTAAACTGGATCCTTTCGGGAAAACCCATAAACCATTTTAAAAGCCAGTCTTATTATTTCTATTGTTACCGGCAAAAAGGGTATACTGGATTCAAGCCAAATGTATCTAACAGGAAGCGTTTCCGATTACCGTTTACGATGGTTTTGGACAAAAAGATGTTAGGTAAGGAGCGGATATTTCAAAGTCGGGGATCTCTTTAAGTCGGCTTCTTTAATAATACAAAGTGATTAAGCAATCTTGGCATGAAGTCCTTTGTATTAAACTGTAAACGATGATAGATTAAATCCCCGTTAAGAATGCAATTTAAAAATGAGGCTTTTATTTTATTTATAAAACTTGGTGATTATTGGTAATTATTTATGTATTTTGTAAAAATCGATAAAAACAAACAATAATTGTCGATAAACTAACTTGAATTTGCATGTCCAATGACAATGGCAATAACACGGTTATAATTTGATCATAATTAAGCCAATTAAGATTCAATTTTCCAATTATTCTTATGGCTATAAAACTGCAAGCAAAAAAGAGAGGAGCAAAAAAAGCAAAGCCGGCAGTGCCAAAAAACCAATAAAAACTCGCTAGTCCCAAAATTAACTGCTCTCTCCCTCTGTACCTCACTCGTTCACTCCCCTGGTATTGCACTTGTGCAGCAGGTGTCGAAAGCTCTCTTCTCTTTGGCTCTCCGGGAGCTTTTCAAACCGTTGTTTTGTTTTTATTTACTTCGCTCGCTCTTTCTGCTTACTTTAGCGGGTTTCGTGCCGGTTATTGTTGTTGCCGTTGCTTTGGAGTTGGTATTTTCATTGATGAAAATCCCACAGCATTTTTGGGAGAGTAACAACTGAGAGCCAAAAATCCAGTTACAGTCGGTGCCCAAATATTGGTACGTTGTCAAAATATAAGGTTAATAGAAATATTTTATATGTAACGGTTTTTTTTTAAAATCTTTTAATTCACATAAGGAAGTATTATACTTATATCTGCGTATAATAAAATATCTGGATATTATTTTTATATTAATATTATATTAATATATTAATATATTGTAATATTTTGAAATTAATTTTAAATATGTATTTATATTGATAAACTTAGTACATGTATCACTTGCAATTGTTTGGGTAAATCAATTAAACTTTGATTTAAAACCATACGAAGTGCATCAAGTCAATTATAATTGCCAATTTCTGCTGCCAATTTAACAAAAGTTTTCCAGTTTGACTTTATCACTGAAAGTTCAACATTTCCACAGTTGTTAACATTTCCGAACAGACAAAATGTCAACCGAGGAAAACAGGAACAACGATATTAAGCAGATGTCAAGGTTTTTATTAGTTAGGTTTTTCCTGTTTCACCTTTGCTCTCGCTCTCTCCCTCTTTCTTTGATGAGAGAAATACTCTTGGAAATTTCGCGAATAACTTTTGGGAAACAGCTGAGCGCTGAAACTCTCTCCCTCTGGTTTTTACTCTCCAAAAGTAACAGCAGGTGCAGTGCAACAAGTGCCGATCGAAGCTTTTCCTCTTGGCGCTCTCACGCTCTCAGTTACTGTTGGTAACTGTTAATTAACATGGCAATAACAGAACAGTGGAAAGAGCTGCAAAGCGAGTCAAGTCTTTATAGTCTGCGACTCGGACTCCACAGTTGAAAAAAAACTTTCGTGCGAGACAGACGTGTGTGACGGAACTCTTTGACTCTTTTATTCGAATTCGAACCAAAACCAAACCAAACCAAAATCCAACTGCTAACTGCAACTTTGGCGCGACTTTTCGCGAAGTGAACGAGCTGAAAGCCAAGCGAAATTAGATGTGAAAAACGAGTGTGCATGGCAGGCAGAAGAGAAAGAAATAAGAAATAAGGTGCATATGTGCAGCAAGTGTAACGATACCCAATACCCAGGCTAAAGCTAAAATAAAAAAAAAAGTTAAAACACAAAAAACAAAAACAAATAATACCCCTTAGTGGCCAGCAGCCATGTCTACGAAACTGGAGCAGCAGCAGCACTCGAAGCCCATTCTGAGTCCAACTCGATCCCTGGACGAAGGTTTCGAAAGTGATCCGGATCGGGTTTCCACTGATTCGGAGCATCAGACAAGTGGAACCACTAGCACCGCCACTGCGGCCAATACAGCCAACCAATAACAATGCCAGCAAGTTGGCCCAGCTTAGTTCGGCGGCCACTGGGGGCGCCACTAAGACGTCGGTTGGAGCAACTGCATCCAGTGCATCGATGGTGAATTCCGGTAATGTCAGGGGCGCACTTACTTTGGCTGCCCCCCAGCTGCAGAGGCGGGAGTTTTTCGCAAAGGATCAGGGAAAACTAAGGCATCAGGCACCCCAGCCACAGCCTCGCCTCCAGTACCAAAAACAACGACAACCCCTGGTGCCCAGTGCCGCATCCAGTGTTCATAATCACCGGTTAACTGCATCGCTTCAGCAGGGATCCTCGGGATCTGGCAATATTTTGGGCACCGGAACCGGAACTGGCAACTATCGACGCGGACGACGGCTCCACATGAATCCCCCACGAAACGGCATTCGCTCCCATTCGGTGGACGCCATTTCGCGACACAATCGTCATGGTTACGATCCCAGTAGCCTTATCCTGAAACACGACGGAAATGGCAATATAAGCAGCAGCAATGCCGGTGGCGCCACCACCACCACCCGCATGCTGAACTACAAGACACCGGGCGGAGGCAGTGCAGCCGGAGCCCCAGCAGCCGGACAGGCTCTGCTCGTCCAACCAATTTCCAGTGCCACATTATCCCCACTGGTGGCCGCTGGCGTAGTAGATGTGGTCGAGGGAGGTGGCTCCTCGCCGGTTATTGCCTCGGCCACCCACAGCTTATACACTTTCTATCCGGCGGAGGGGAATCTCCAGGTGTGGCAGACGGAGTGCGGCGACCTCACCTACAAGTCGTCCCGGAATATGCATCAACTACACAAGGCTCCCGTATGCTGGACGCAGTCCATTCCCAGGCAGGCTAGAAGGTGAGTGATAAGAATTTTAAAATTTTGCGTGAACTTTGCGAGAACTAATATTATAGTATTTTTTAAAGTTTTAATACGAAGAACAAACAATTTGATTTTATCTTCATTAAAAGATTGAATTTTAAAATCAAAAATTTGAAGTTTAATCGATTTTCCTTATAAAAGATTAATGATCTATAATAAATAGCTAATATTATTAATATCTAGTGCAGGAAAAATATTGATTAAGCTTAAAAGTTTCTAAGGAAGGTCGTTCAACTAATAACTTAAATACTATTTAATGTTCACAAAGTATAAACCATTTTCGCGTAAATACAAATTTATGAATTCTTTTTATAAAACTTGTCTTGTTAGATTTATCTTTATGCATAAATCATGAATATTTCCGTAGCCATTCGAAATATGAATTATGATTATAGTATTTGCTATGCAGAAATCAATATCTATACTTTTTTGGCAGTATTGGGATATATAAAAATAAGCTTTAGTTTAATTTGTTTAGTTTGTACCGTTTTTTTTTGTGAGCTAAAGCCAACTTTTTATTACATTGATTTAATTTAAATACACCTTCAAACCTTATTTTTATAGCTGGTATTAAGTTTGAAAATTTAATAATGATATATGAGGCATTTCATTAGTTTCATTGAGATTTATTTTTAGAAACTGAAACACTTTCGTTTCCTCTTCCTTCCCTCCTTCTTTTAAGATGGCTACTTAACCTTTTCATGCTCTCTAGTTCAGAGGCGACCATTTGAGTATTATTTTTAGTCAGACGAACTACGCTTAAATCTAGAGCTCAATAAATCGCTCAAAATGTAAGCTAATTAGTTAATGGTTCAGTTTTATTTTTGGCCAAAACGAAGTCAATAGCCATTTCATCTTTAGCGCTCGCTCGGCCAGAGTGAAAGTCTTTTTAACAGCATCGGCAACAGCAGCAACAACAACAATCGGGCCAAGATGCAGAGAGAGGCAGACAGATTCAGAAAGAGAAATAAACACAGAGAGAAAAGGTTGGGGAGAAAGAGAAAGAAGGCACATGTGTCATTTAACCTGGCCGCTGGGCAGGTTGCAGTGTTGCAAGTTGCGCTGTGGCAATTAAAATGCCTTCGGAAACTGATTCACATTGATTACCCTCAGCTGCGTCCCTTAGCAGACTGTTAAAATCGCCTTTACATAACTTAACTTTGCCCGGGGTTCGCCCGAAATGTGTGTGACCCCAAATTAAACGCAAATTGCACACCAAAATTCAGGCACATAAAGTTTGCCAATTTCGCGCTCAACATTTTCAAAAGACATTTTAAGTTTTAGCCTAAATTTGGGTTGGGTTGAGGATTGTTTGGGTTTGGGTCTATTTCGCTAGCTTGCTATAAGACTGTTACAATTTTTGTCTGCGAAATGTGTCTGAAATATTTAATAGCCCTGGCAATCGCTTAACTTTTATGACTCTGAACAGATGTAGAAACGTTGGGGTGAAGGGGCGTGTCATTGGTTAGAAATGGCCAAAAAATAATTGTTTAATGTTTAATTTTATCATTGGCTGGGAAAAGCAAAAATTTTGGTAAAAATGACTCACTTGAATGGGGAAATCAAATGAGGTAAATTATATTAAACATATATATTAGTTTAATATGCTATTATTTTAAAGAGATGCATTAGAGTAATGTGGGTAAATAAATTAGCTGAATGTCAAAAGAAACTAATAATTAGTTTATATATTAATAGATGGGATCATCTAATTGCACTTAAGGCGCTTTAGCTAAGCTTAAGCAAATATCTTGATAAATTAATTGAAACTCTTTTGGTGAGTTTCGATTAAGCCACTTCAAATTGGGTTATATGCTAGATCTTAATAAATTATTCAGAAAGCGAAATCAAGCTTTGACAAATTAGGGAATTGGCAAAAAATCTTTTTTAAACTTTGAACAAATTGGATTGACTTAAAAGTAAATAAACTAAAAAGTGGTTTGATAAACTAATGCCTTATAAGAAACCATATCTATAGGAAGTGTTCTCTCTTCAGTTTTTATGCTTTTTGGAGTAAAGGTGCAACTTTTGTTACCCAAAATTAACTCAACTTAAGATGCTTGTAATACAAATATTATGCAAAATGGGAAATATTTTGAATTTTACTTTCAAATTTCGTGTAATGCTTAAATGACTTTTGATGTAGAAATATCAGGCTCAGTTTCATTTGAATATTTTCATTGCATAAGCACACGCAAATATGTTTATTAAAAGCCTTTTACTTTGACTAAACACCGCCCACTCCAGAGCCGCCACTATCTGCCCCAGTGGGTGGCAGGGGGCTCTCTCGAGTGCCGCTTAAAATGGCAAACATTTCAATCAGCAGGAGCAGACATGCAAAGTGAATCAAAGCGAAAGAAAAAGTGGCAGTGGGGAGTGCAGCTGGAAACGTTGATAAGACTCCCGAAGGGGCATTCAACGCAAATGTGAACAATCAATCAAAAGACTTAGGCAACGAACTTGATTAGTTCAACGCACTTAGCAGTTGTTTTTATGGATGTATAAATTTTCGCTGTTTCTCTGCAACTGTAAGGCTTTCGGAATTTTCACTATTACGACGACTGTGTTGTCGTTGGCGGCTCTCGAGGTTCGATTGATATCGCACTCGAAAACACAACTCACAGCTCTGTTGCAAATCAAATTGCATGATGCGCAAATATTTTAGATTCGACAGC
Organism: Drosophila eugracilis; assembly: GCF_018153835.1. Classification (NCBI taxonomy): domain Eukaryota; kingdom Metazoa; phylum Arthropoda; class Insecta; order Diptera; family Drosophilidae; genus Drosophila; species Drosophila eugracilis. Next base: position 603,301 of record NW_024573893.1, on the reverse strand, counting down.
GACTTTAACACCACCACACATAATAAAAGTAAAAGTTTGTTTTTATATTTCGCTTTAGCAAATTTATTTACATAGTTTTCGGTAAATTTTGCTCACCTCTTGGTCTTTTTTACAATGTGTCATACCTTTTGCCCACTTTTGCTTTTCATGAGACATTAGTTGATGCCTGTCTTTTTTCTTGTCTTTTTCTTGGATGCTGTGTGTAGGTGTCCGAGATGCGAAAGTGTTTTTTATGTTTGTGATGTTTTTTAGCGCTTGGCTGGGGTGTTGCTGGAGAGATGAGTTTTTGCTTTCGGCGTGCGAAAGTTTTTTATTTCAGCTGATGAACATGGAGTAGCGTTGTTTGATGTCTGCCCGATAGTGCCAAACTTCCGCTTTATGCATATTATGGGAATTTGCCAAAAAGTATTTGCATTTAATTAGATATTTGCCAGTTGGCCTAACAAATGGTCTTTGCATGCGTGGAGGAGTTTACAAATTGAGTTGCAATTTTTTATGGTAAATTGCCTTGGAAAAGGTGGAAATCGAATTTTATATTGGCCCTTACTTATACCTCTAAGAAATGACGAAAAAAACCTTAATACTATTATCTAAATTCATACTTTAAATCAATTTTCTCGTATTTATTTCTCCAATTATCTGCTTGCAATTAAACTCCCCCGTTAGGCCTTGCTCTTTATGCGCAACTAATGCCAACCCATCAATATCATGGCCAGAACCGATGACATAACTGCCCTTACCAAGGCTGCGTTTTGTGTGCCAAACTTCAATGACGCCATTAAGAGGCCCATAAATTTGTCACTTAACGATCGATGTTTGCCACTTGCCTCTCTGATTCGATAAACAAATGCCGCTAATTGCTCCTCATCAGCCAATCGGGAGAGCTCCAACCATAATTGCTGGCCATCTACCATATGCCGCCGCGGTCGAGGGCTAAATTTTCCTTCTGATTGCTGTTTGCCAATCACTTTGGCTCGCTGCTAGATGGATGATAAACTCGTTGCTCGGCATTCACTTTGATTGCTCATCATTGAGCTCATCATCGAAGCCTCAAATCATCGGCAAATATGGTGCCTAATTAAAAGAAATAAAAGCTTAAGTAGAACCAAAGACGATCTTCCGTATTTGACTTATGATCTAGCTGCTTCTCCGCTTTGCTTGGTGATTTTTTGGCAAAGTAAATAAAAAACTGGAAATTTGTCTGTCAATATTTGTGGCGCAAATCGGAGATCTCTGTGAGCTCTGAGCCTAAAAATAGATCAAGTATTGTAGGATGAGCATCGAGGGGCAGGCAAATGAGACAAGCAAACGGCTTTTGCTAAAATGCTGTGTTGACTTTAAAGCCAAAAGTTGTCACACAAATACGAAAGATTTGAGCAACGAACTTGTAATTTATGCAATAGGATAACTCGGAATGATTCATTTTCTCGACTCAAATCTTAAAGATTTTTCAAGTATTTTCAATGTCAAATTGTTTGGGTAATTGCTTTTTTTAAATACACTTTTGGCACCCACACTTGACGGGTCTGAAACACTTTCAATTTCGAAGCTTTGACGTCTGTTTTAGCACCATTTTTGGTCGAGTCATCAAGACAAAAGAACTATTAAATGGAGATCACAATTCTGTGGAAACTCCAGCCCATGTGCCTCCCTTCTCTCTACTCACCAAATGGCTGTCAATGACATCAGACACTGCTAAAAAAATGACTAAATGTAGAAAAAAAATGAAACTAAAGCAGCCGGAAATGCAGTGCTGAAAAACACTTCCCAAGCCTCTATAGGGTTTCCCGCTCAACTTCTGTTACATTTTTGCCATTTAGCATTTGCCACATTTGTAATTATGCGAAAATGTGAAAACAATACGACCCGGTGGTGGTGAGTCACCAGCTGTCGACACCTGCGACCGCTTTGGGTCACGGGCCAACCATGTGAACTCACATGTGAAGACTCGCCCGGGCGAGAGTCGGGTTCAACTCCGACGTTCAGCGGGGTCGGTGGTGGCAAGCCAAAAAAATGTTAAAATGCAATAAAATTCGTGTGCTTTATGGCAGCGTCTATTGTTCGAGTGCGAGTCATGGTAATTATCCCTGCCATATGGACAAATGAAGTTTAGCTACTGGGGTGTCTCTGTGGTATGCAAAACTAAGTTATTTTTATTTTTAGTTGCAATTTTTCAGAGGGAAAGGGTATCTGATTGACCAACTGTGACTCGGGGGTCGAGGCGGATCCATGGGAATTCGGATATGTAATCTAATTATCCGGTGAATCATTTCATTTTCCGTGAATCTACATTGTTATGTTAGCAGGAGGGCTGACACATAGATAGCTTTCTGTAACCTTGTGGCTATATCAAGATGGTTGGGAAAAACGTTTAAATGTTAGTAACAATATATATAATATAGTTACTTAATAGATTGTCTTGCTAATAACATTCTTATAGTTATTTGATTTAAAACTGTATATTTTCTAAACATTTCACATCCTTAAAACTTATTGAGTTAAGTAAATAGAAAGCAAGTACTTTTAGTATTTACAGCAGTTAATAAACAGTTGAAAATCAATATCATTCGCTTAATAACTACTAAACCCCAAATCTAATAATTACTTAGAAACAATAAATAAATATATTCAACAAAAAGATCCTCCAGATATACACAAAGTCACTGGCAAAAACTATAGCAAGTCCCATAAAAACCGCAGAAACCTCACTTTTAATTTGAAAAGCAAAATGCAATTTAAGCGAGGCCAATGATTTTGATGAACCGCTTAGATGCTGAGCCCAAAAAGAAAACCGACATAGTAGAGATCCGGACGAAAGCCCAGAGAACTTGGCAAATAAATACAATTTTAACACCTTTTGCTCTAAATTCCACTCGGCCAGTTCCGTTAGCCAGCACGGGCATCAATTGTTATTATTATTAATTAGAAAAAATATTTTGCTGCCAAGCCATAGCCATAGCCGAATCCCAGAGGTCCAAAACCAGAGGTAACCAGAACCCAGCCTAGCCCAAAACATCGCCTGACTGGAGTTTGGAGTTATCGGAGCTGAGGCATCAGACCACTGGCACTGGTCCGGCGTAGAGTTATTTGGTCCAGAGTTTTTGATTGGAACTCCTAGTGGCCGTGACATGCGAGCTTCGCGGCTTCGTGTCAGCAAATTAGAGAAATATTTTGTTTGCTCAGTAATTGGCAATTGATCCAGAGATCCCCCGGAACGCTCCAAATGGAAACCAGAAACGAAGACATACAAATTGCCGCAGAGCTCGTGGTGCACACGCCCCAAAAAACAGATTCCATATGT